>NW_005187415.1:3146194-3167353 GCF_000239375.1 Pundamilia nyererei
TTTGCAGCAGCATCCTTTGTAGCACACTTTGTATCTATCTGTGCATTTTGCCTAATACAACTATACCAGAAAGTCTGGACTACAGGAACTGAAAATGTTTTGTATGGCTCTTTTGTATTTTGCGCTTGAGCAGATGCTTTGATGAATTTGTACAAATGTGTATTCTACTGGGGGCTTTAATGTGAGCCAAGTCTTGACCACACAAAAACAATATTAATTTTGTCAGGGTTTTTGTAACTGTTTCATAATACTGAGCTCATTGTCTGCACTGACTTTATTTAATGTGCATGCAAAAAGCCACAATTATGCTAAATTTATACAACTGTTTAGAGGATTTTATGCTTTATGCTCATGCTATTCATTTAGATTTTTAAATTATTTTTTAGCCAACCCTGGAGGATGCATCCATTTCTCACTATACTATAAGGTGAATGGAAAAAAAATAATCAGCAGTTACAGAGCAGAACATCTTATAAAAAAAACCTTCAGTTTGAGTGAAAAGACTGCATCTCTCAGGGACGACTATTGTGAAAGGACTTAACGGAAAGTAAAAGAATTTAATAAATCATAGAAGGATATTCAGGCAACCTACTATACACTTAACAAGAGTAGTTTTTGCCAAAGTTAATGAAATGTGCCCTTTGAACAAGAAATGTGGATTTTAATGCAAACTGCCTTTGAAGTGAAGGATCAGGGACCCCCGAAGAACAAGATTTGAGCCTCGAAGGACTTCGGCTTTTCACTCAAGGAGCAAGAAAGTTGCTCAGAAAGCATGCAGTCAATAATTTTTAAACCCTGGCTTTTCAGTGAGACTGCAGTTCCAATAACTGCATCAATGGCACACTGTAGTCGAGCCAAGCTTCAACAAACTCTCCCTGAATACTTCAAGAAAGGCAGATTTAGTCATTTAGGTGGCCTAGGCAATATTAGGATGGAGTAGAAGGTAAAGTGCTACAGTGTAATTGAAGAAAAAATAACTCACATTGGCCTTTAGTTCCAAAATACAATTGCCTAATATATTCATTAATAACTGCCAGTCCAAATCTGCTGTCTGTGTTGGAGACAGTGGTGTTTTATTAGTTTAACCATGATTTCATTTTATTTAATAAACTCCGAGGTAAGACTCCAGCAAACACCTTGAAACATAATTTAAGCTTCTCAGCCTCTAAGAGGTACCTCTTTGTTAGCATGAGCATGCATCGTGTTTACTCTTCCTGGTCACTAATGGATCAGTGTTTGTGATGAAATTTGGAAAGAGCTCAGTTTTCAGAAGTTTTTCTGAAATCATACAACTATCATGCCAGTAAAAGAGCGTTAACAAACCTTGATTGTAATTTTTAAAGTGATGTTGAGCAGTAGTCCAGGATTTCTGGAGGTCTTTTAAAGTTTTTCCCTGTACACTGGCTGCTTTTTCACTTATTTTCAGTGCAGTACTTGTGCTAGAACATTTAATGCAAAAATGCCCCCGGAAAAATGTCTTCCAATTTCTTTAGTTGAATCCACGTATGAAAAATGATTACACAGTTTTAAAGACATAAAATAGGATTTTTCTTTAGACATAGGATGTGAGCATATCTGTATCTTTAGTTTGTTGTTTGCTGAAGCCTCATCAGAAATGGTCTTAATAGAAAAAGTGAATTTCAAGAAATCATTCTTAAGCAAAGGATTTAGGGAGAAAAGGTTTATAGAGTGAAGAATCCAAATTTACATTTATGGTTCAAATCAGTGTCAATGTGTAGAGAGGAGGATATTCTAGAGGTATAACAGTGAGTTTCTGCAATTACCTATAAACATAGTAGAAGCTCTGTCATGGCTTGGTGTTGCATTTCACCCAGTAAAACTTAAAAGTGAATGAAACAGGACATGATCAGTGGGTTTAAATCACAAAAAGCCCTTCATGTGTTTCATGTCTGCGTGTCTTGTGTTGTCATGTCTGTGTCTCATTATGTTTCCTGTTTTATTTTGAAGAGCTCTTAAGTTCCCATGTTCAACGTGTTTAGTTTTACTCTCCCCCCTGCGACGTTGTTATGTTCATTCATATCAGCTGTCCCCATGTGTTTCCACTTTCCCTGATCACCTCATGTGTGCATTTAGCCTGTGAGTTTCCAGTCATTCGTCGTCAGGTCGTCTGCTAAGTTCACATCGTTTTTCCAGGTTTTTCCCATGTATCCATGTGAGGTCGCACGCTCAAGTTTTTTCATGTTTTAATCTTAGTTCACCCAGTTTAAGTTATTGTTTAGTTTCGTCTCTGCCTTTTGTTTTGTACTTTTTTTTGTACTTTTTTTTGGTACTATCATGCGATTGCTGCAGCTTTCACATATTTTATATTTTTTAATAATAATAATGGATTGTATTTATATAGCGCTTTTCGAGACCCTCAAAGCGCTTTACACTATTCATTCACTATTCATACACATTCACACACTGGTGGAGGAAAGCTACACTCGTAGCCACAGCTGCCCTGGGGCAGACTGACAGAAGCAAGGCTGCCATATCGTGCCACCGGCCCCTCTGGTCATCACCAGTAGGCGGTAGGTGAAGTGTCTTGCCCACAACGACCAAGACTTACAGAGCTGGGGATTGGCGACCTTCCGGTTACAAGATGAGCTTCCCAACCCCCTGAACCACAATCGCCCATTTTCGTCACTTAAGTTTTGTTTTGTCTCTTCCCGTGATGCTCTTGGGTCCACCTTCTCAGTCCACACAGTCAGCTTTGCCGCCAGACTGTGACATGTTAATGTTCCACTGCAAAGCACTTACAAACCAATCATTTTTCAATTAGTTAATTATCATCCCATTGTTTGTTGCCAGTAAAATAATTATTAAAAAAGCTTTAGCTAACTACAAATTTTTGATGGTGATGCTTAGTATAAAGTGTTACCCATTCCACTTTACTGAAGCACTAGCTTTTCCTGCTCAGCTCCTATAGGACGTGGTGTAAATAGCTGTCTCAGCGAGCACAGTCATCGCCAGCCTCTGATCTCTAAGGAAGGTTCCATTACACATCAAAGCAAGTGAGGGTGGTTTATTTATCTTGTAAACACATGCGCATTACTAATTACCCCGCACATCACCTTAAAAGAATTCCACCTCCATCAAAGTCACGACTGTTCAATAGAAAACGATTTTTTCTCCTTTTCTTCTATTCTCTCGCCAGGACGGGATTAAAAGCTGGTTATCGTTCAATTCCTTTAATGTCGCCTCTCTCCCTGCTGCCGTTTCAAGCTAATTGAATTTCTTCCGGGGCGATGCTATATTGGCTGGCTGACAGGTAACATTATAAAGCGTGACCTTCCCTGCGTTATTATCCTTCTGACAGCTCAGAGATTCCGTGGGTGGGAAGAAGACAGGACAGTCCCCAACTTTTCATGCAGCAGATACACTTGTCAGATCGTGTCAGGTCAAACTTTTTTTAAGGTAAATTTCATATTTAAATATACTCGTGCTCTAGATAAAACTGGCAAAACGTTAGACAAATATTCCCGTTTATGTGTGGATTTTCCTTGCATAATACAGTCATATAGAGTATAAAATCCCTTCACCAATGAGGTATTTCTAGACTCCTTGACAATGAGGGAAATCTAAGGTTGACTCATCTCATGAGTAGGTGGAGAGAGGAGCAGCTCTGGTAGTTTTCACAGGCTGTCAGGTGTCTTTTTGTGTGTATATTGCCGAGTTTATATTAGGCTATTTAAAATTATGAATCTATTTAAAGCAACTGTGCTTTTAAGATTGAAGAATACTCAGATCAGGAAAGGGAATGTTAAAAAAACAACAACATTACCTTCATCTACACATGTCCCCGTGGGTTTGTATTATGATCTTTCTTTCCCCTTCCCCTTGAGTGTGTGTGTTCTGTTATTCATGCCTGTGTGTCTATGTGTGTGTGAGAGTACAGAATGTGTGGACAAGCAAGCGTTGTGTTCAATTGTCCATTCAGTGAGCTCAGCAGGGTGTGAGGGCCCTCTGGCCAGACAGTCCAACGCTCTGGTTGTCAGGCTTCATTTCAGATCCTCAAATAATGTCTTCTTGTTGTGCTGTGGGTACAATGGACCAGCATTTTAAGAATCACATTAACTATTTATCATGTTTATGTGCAACATCTGAAAACAAGGTAAATATAAAAACTGCTGACATGAACAGAAGTTGTGATGGAATATCCTCTGAATTATGAAGCATCATACCCTTTTTCTTCGATGACAGACAAAACGATGGAACACTTATGGGAAGGTATCTCTCCTGAGAATTATTAAGTTATGAAATAAAAATCCTATTCAGAGGAAATGTCTTGCCTTCATGTTATAACATTGTCAGGCACCTTGGTCTTATGACCCAGGGTACATGAGCAGTTTTGGACTTGTTTGTATCTTTCTGGTGTGTACTGTGATTATGTGTTGTGCTTGTGTCCCTGGGTTTCCTTTAGACAGTGTGTGTGGTGTCCTAGTTTTGCTGGGACACCAAGCCTGGTGGGTGTGTGAGGCTGGCCACACCCGAGGAGAAGGATCACACACACCTGCAGCTGATCAGGACAGTGGGGGGAGCTACATAGCAGTGTGGCTGAGCGCTCATCGACGCTGGATCGTTGCGTGACTACCCATCAGTGTTTTCAGTTTATCAGTGAATGTTAGTCTGTCGCGATTTAGGTGTGAGCTAACGGTTGCCTCTCTGGCTTTTCCAGCAGGAGTGCCGGAATGAGAGGGCAGTGTTACGGCTATGGCCATAAGAACACTGTGTGGGCTGTTTTGTTCTGTGTCTCTTTACTGTGTTTAAGACTCTTTGCAGGCCCCTCCCCTAATGAAGAGTAGTGAGCAGCTGATTGGACCATGGAACATGGGACCACGTTCAAAAAGCCGCTCTGACAGCTCCCGCCGGAGAGAGAGAGAGAGAGAGAGAGAGAGCGAAGCGAGCGAGTAGCTCGACAGCCGACGCGGTCCTGACCCTGGTTTTCCAGCCTATACTTTTACTGTGTATTTGTGTGAGCGTGATCTGTGAGAGCCGCTCTTGGTGCATTAACTTAGTGCTTAGGCACTAAGTTAATGCACTAAACAGAGACTGCAGCGTGTTGTGCGCTCTGCTGAGAAGGTGATTGGCTGCAGACTCCCATCTCTGCAGGACCTGTACACCTCCAGGACACTGCAGCGTGCAGCTCGGATCTCAGCTGACCCTTCTCACCCTGGACACAGTCTGTTTGACCTGCTCCCCTCAGGCAGGAGGCTCCGGTCCATTCGCACCAGAACCTCTCGCCATAAGAACAGTTTCTTCCCCTCTGCTGTCGGACACATGAACAATAACCACATGACTGTCCCCGCAACTAACACATGACCCTACGCTGTGTCACTGCATCATTTCATATTTGGCACCGATCACCACCTGCACTCATGTATATATCTTTCTACGTAGCACTCATAAGTCTTATTCTCATGTATATATCTCATGTATATCTCATGCACATATCTTTTTTTCTACATAGCACTTTAATTCTTATTGTTTGCACTGAAGCACCGCAGCAATTTCCTAATGTTGTAAACCTCAACATCTGGCAATAAACCCCATTCTGATTCTGATTCTGATTCTGATCTGATTCTAAGGGGTGAGCTGCCTTTTTCTTTGGAACAGTTTTCTCCTGTTTTCCGGGTTAGGGAGCGAGGGTTAGTGTTGTCATTTGTTTGTTCTGTTTCTTTCTTAGTTTTCTCTGGTGGGACTTAGTTGGTTTTGTTTATTATTTTGGCCTGGGTTCACCGTGGAGTTATGCTTCATTATCTTCAATAAAATCACCTTTTTTACTCACAACTGGTTTTGGATGTTTGGCTTGGGAACCAGGGCGGGTATTTGTCTCTCTCTCCTCCAACCTTATGTGCGTCTCTACACGCCTAGACTAGGGGCGTAACATAAATGGGGGCTCGCCCTTTTCGTTCGTGTGATTGGTTCGTTTCCTTTTTGCGTTTGCGGTGGGCGGAAACGTCGTGGAGGGTGTGGGAAGACGGGGAGTTTCATTCGTCTGTGCGGTAGGCGTGAGTTTTGCAGCTCTGGAGTGCGCGGATGCGGTTGGTTGTCTGCAGAGTTGTGTTTTTCTTTGTTGCTTTGCAAATGACAAACCACTTTAAAATGGCCAAAGGATGTCTGGAGTCTGTTGTTGCAATGCAAATTAGTAGGAAGAGCGCAGGAGGTTTGTGCATTTTAATATGTGTCAGTTTAACAGTAAGGTGCAACGTTTTTTTCTAGCAACCGGAGAATGTGTGAGGATCACTGCCTGGTCTTCAAGGTGAGGTTCCACAGTTTTGCTGTCTATTGACGAGAATCCAAACTATTGCCAAACAGGGCTCAGAGTATAAACTGTTCCTGCTGAAGCTGAGTTGGATTGTGAATTCTGCTGTATTATCATTACCGGGTGATTGTTGAATTAATCCATACCTAAGATGAATTCCCTCTTCGGGCCTATGTATGGTGAAATTTAGCATTTTTAAGTTGATTTTAAGAGAGAAATACACATTTTAACGTACCAATTGTAAGTCCACTAACCTCTTTTGTACATATAAAAAAATTAACTGTTTATATCACTAAAGATATATGAAATTACCCAAATGCACCACCGGACAACACAGAATATCATTCCTTGCTGTACAATTCCTCCATATAAACCACAAGTACACACTGCAATAGTTGTCCAACCTTATTATCACATCCTCTATAGACAAAATTGCCAAGTGATCATAAGAGGGGCAACTAAGTGTTTAATTTTGTGTAATATGCTGGGATATTTATCATTAGAGCTATTTGTATTTATGCAACTTTGTAATATATTATATTGTTTAATTTGCTGTCATAATCTACTGTTCTTACTGTCATGGAGCAACAATGGTCACATAATTTCCTCTGGGATTAACAAAATATTCTGATTCTGATTCTAACATTGTATGCAAAATATAGTATAGAGCTCCAATACTCTACACCAGCGGTCCCCAACCCCCAGGCCTCGGACTGGTACCGGTCCATGAGTTGTTTGGTACCAGCCCGCGAGAGTTGAGGCTCAGGTGTGAAACGTATGGTTTTCAGGGTTTTTATCGGTTTTCAGTGTTATTTTGTTATCGTTTTTATCGTTAACTCTGTTTTCCTGGGTCTTTCCTGGTGTTTTGAATAAATCTTCTTTTTTTCGGTACCAGTACTAGTTTTATTTTGTTGTATTTATCCGCAACACCTTAAAGGCCGGTCCATGAAAATATTGTCGGGCATAAACCGGTTCGTGGCGCAAAAAAGGTTGGGGACCGCTGCTCTACACTATGATAAAAATGCTACTATTTATTTCACAATAAATTGTCTATTTTATTTTGCTTACATTTGATGATATAATTGAATTTTGAATATTTGTTTGCAGCCCAGGGAGCACGGTGGCACGGTGGTTAGCACTGTTGCCGCACAGCAAGAAGGTCCTGAGTTCAATCCCTCCAACAGGCCGGGGTCTTTCTGTGTGGAGTTTGCATGTTCTCCCCGTGTTTGCGTGGGTTCTCTCCGGGTACTCCGGCTTCCTCCCACCGTCCAAAGACATGCAGCTTGTGGGGATAGGTTAATTGATTAATCTAAAATTGTCACTAGGTGTGAATGTGCGAGTGAGTGTGAATGGTTGTCTGTCCCTGTGTGTTAGCCCTGCGACAGACTGGCGACCTGTCCAGGGTGTACCCCGCCTCTCGCCCTATGACAGCTGGGATAGGCTCCAGCGCCCCCCGCGACCCTGAAAAGGATAAGCGGAAGCGAATGGATGGATGGATGTTTGCAGCCCTTGCAATGCATTGGAAGGCTTCTACAGTCTGCATCTTCTAATGCATTTTGTTTGACCTTGTTCATCCGGTGCCGGGTGCCCTAGGCTTTTGAATGTAATGCCCAACAGCTGTTTTGAGACAGTTACATTAGAGTTCATGCTGGTTCCAGAATGTTTTTGAAGATAATTTCAGGAAACAGACTCTTGTCAGTTTATTTGTTTTGCATTGATTTCTGCGTGTGCAAAAGGAGGCCATGACTAAGCAAACTCAACCCCCTACAGACAAAATATTTCCAGTGACAGTATACAGGATAGATAACTACCTGAAATTAGTTTAATGTACTTAGCTATTGATTGGAGGTACAGAAACCAGTACGCACCCTCTGATCAACAAAGGTTAATGTGCATACTACCGGTGACCTACAGTACATTAATGAAAAATCTATAGGTCATATTAGTAATGGGGCAGGATGGCAGAAGGGGAATAAAACTGATTTATCCCTTGAGGTTAGGGTTAGGGTGTGGCAAACTATTCCTCAACACCGCTTTAAAAAATGACAAGAAAATCTGACTCCTTGGAAGTGAAAAATATGAGGCGGCTCAAGACTTTTGCACACTGCTCTATATATAACACTGCTAGACTAAGCTGACTGTGACTATCACATCTGGAACCTTCTTGCTGTGAGGCGATAGTCCTTACCACTACACTACCATGCCATCCAAGTAAATAACCCACCGGCGTAAATTCACATTTCTTATATCTTGAAGGGAAAGATGGTCAATGGTTTGATGCAATTACTGTAAATGTCAGTGAAAATTAAAACCCATTAAGAGTAACTGGGCTATTCTTTTTTGCATGTTGCCTTTTCAAAATAACAGTTTGGCTGTGCTATGGTGGTACAGATGTCCATGAAGTGGAACCTCAAGCCTAAAGAAAAAGTGACTCTGTTTGTGATGCCCTCAAAAACATCACAGTAGGTTGCTGCTAAAGGGTTGAACTCAAGCAGACTAACAAATATTCCTGCCATTTTAAAAGTGCCTGTGCACCTGACAGCTCTCAGGCTGGAAAATGTAAAATAAGGGGAGAAATGGGAAAGGCAGAGGGACTTGCAGAAAGATGCAAAGATGAAGTGAGAAACAGCAAAACAGATTCTGATAAACATTCTGACACATAACTTTGCCAGGATTGTTTTCCCACTAACCATTTGTGCCTGTGAATGCACTAGAAACAGAATGTGCCAAAGGCTTTTCAGCCAACCTCTCCAGGCTGGCAGGGATAAATGTAGCCGGTAGTAAGAAATTGTCTTCATGCTAAATTGCACATGGTTTCTCAAACCTCACAACTCATACTGCCTTTGAGAATGACATTCTCAGGGCTTAAGCAACCACATTTTTTAACAATTTCTCTGCTGTTTTGAGTTCATGTTTGAAATTCTTTGGATCATATTGAGATAACTTAACTCAATATCAATAGCACACCAAAATTAAATTATATTGCTAAATAATAGAAAATAACTTAAAACCTAGGGCTTGACACGTCAAATAATGGCTTTTAGTAACACTGACCTCACCTTTGCACTTCATTAAAGTAGGAAATGCTCCAAATATTTTGTGCAGTTCCATTTTATATGAGTGAAGTTGAAGGAGCTCGTGTCCTACAGCAGCCAATAAAGCACTCAAGCAATTTATGGGATCATTCTCTGTAACCTCTGGAGGCAAAATACAAAACACGGGATAACTGACCTTGACAGTGACCTTCTTCGGCAGCTGATTTTTAGATGTAATATTTCAATGATACACACCAGTGGTGTTATGTTACCGCTTGCTAAAATTTCCCAGCCAACTTTATTTATTCAGAAGAAGAAATGAGATGGCCTTGGCCAGCACTAACACATGATTCTCATGATGTGCAAAATTACCAATTGAAAGAAACACTTATTATCTGTGGGTGTTGGTTTAGGTTGCTTTTTGTTGTTTTGTTGTTTTTGTCCTGCTTTTGTTTTTTTAGCTATACATCTAATGTTATGAGTGTTATACTCAGGTATGAGTGTGCTACAGTACCAGCAAAGGAAACTGCTGGGTTGTTTCCATCAGCTCAAACATTTCAGTTACTTTTCACTATTTCCACCTTGTTTCCCTCTGTCAGTGCGCCCCAGGGTGGCTGTGGCTACAATGTAGCTTGCCATCACCTGTGTGTGAATGTGTGTGTGAATGGGTGGATGACAGGTTGTGTAAAGCGCTTTGGGGTCCTTAGGGACTAGAAAAGCGCTATACAAATACAGGCCACTTACCATTTGTTTTCAGTAGCAAATAAAATAACACAATAGTGAATAACTGGAGATCTAAATTATCACTTATTTGGGGATAAATAGTCTGAGTGGGTGGAGGGTGGAAGGTGGACCCGGACATCCACTGAAATAATGAAAAGAGTTCAATCTTCTAAATTTTTTCCTCACTGATTGACGGCTCATCTTGCCTCTGGAGGCATATAATTTATGTAACTGATGAACAACGGGTATGAATACCTATGCAATCATCACGCAAGGATTACCAAAGTAAAACAGGAGACAGAGACTAACACCATGACAGCACTAAAATGTGGAACATGGGAACATGAAGCATAGAAATGGTATGACACAGAAACCATAATCCAACTACTAAGAATGTAACATAAGCAAAAAAATCACAAATCATAATAATACTTAGAACTATCAATTTAATGATAAACCCAAGTCACTCGGTCCATGACCCAGTACCATGACAATATAATCCTGTTTGGAGTTAAGTCTAGCTTTTTTTTTTCTTTTATAATAACTGTTCAAATATAAATTTCAAAAGGAGTGTACTTGAAAAACTTAGCTTGATATGAATAAACAAAGACTTTAATACACTAAACAATAGGCTGAAATTCCATTTAATTACAGGCGAATTACACCCATAAACACAGGCTGTATTATAAAGTATTACTGAAATCACAAGAAGGTTTTTGATGCAGCACCCTGTTTATAATGGATTTCACCTAGCAACGTCAGCATCTACTTGCCAACCAATTGGGGAACGCACATTTTTCCTGTCTAATCTCTAGGCATGTGTGACTGAGGTCTTAGGCTACGTTCACACTGCAGGCGAAAGCGCATCAAATCCGATTTTTTTGACCCTATGCGACCCATATCCAATCATGGTATGACAGTGTGAACGGCACAAATCCGATATTTTCAAATCCAATCTGGGTCACTTTCGTATGTGGTACTGAATCCGATACATATCCGATGTTTTAGAAAGCGACTGCTGTTTGAACGGTCATGTCGCATTAATTCCGTCTTTTACGTCACTGACACAAGACAGACGCCAATTATCAGCTTCGGAGAAGCGCCCGAGAAGACATCGTGAACGCTTCCTGGCCATCCAGTATAGATGTTAGTGAAACTATTGGGAAGACAACATGAACATTTTATTTGTACTGTATAATCTGCAGATTTTGACAGAAATCTGCAACTATTCTTTGAAGCACCGCTCCTCTCTAAAACAGCAATAAGGATAATTATTAGGTTATTTACATTATTATGTAAATAACAAAATAACTTAAAGCAAAAATTGGGAAACGTAAAGTCCGAAGTCTTTATATTAAGGGCCATCAGTCAAATACTGTTTGCTCTGGGTCTAAACAGAGCGCGTTGTGTGTGACGTCTTCTTTTGCGCATGCGGGCCACTTTGAGCGTTCACACTAGAGCGCGTTTGCTGTCGCATTTTATTTGTAGTGTGAACAAGCAGACAAAAAATCGGATTTGATCAAAAATCGGAATTGAGCATTAAGACCTGCAGTGTGAACGTAGCCTAAGACACTGAAGTTAAAAAACCAAAAAAATCCAAACTTATTTTCCATAACATAATTACATTACATTTATTTCCTTCTCCCTGCTGTCACTGCTGCTGATTTAACAACATTAGTGAAGCAAGGCAAATGGACCTCTAGTTGACCTCAGTCTTACTGTTTAACACATTATTCACACTATTCAGAGATTTAACCACATTGCTAGTCTCTGAAATGTAAGTTGACATGTTTTAAATGGGGGTTGATGTAAACTAGAGGTTTTATTTTAAAGGACTAGGACACTACCACTTTACACCACCTTGTGTGGTGGACTAAACCCTGAATAATCTTCTTTGTCATGTGAGAACTTAGAGTGGGAAAATTCTTTTAAATCTTATTTGCCATAGTCCTGTGTTCTTGAAGCATAATATTGAGTACTTGGCGAAAAGTCAGCATGGGTGGGAAGAACATATTGTAATGCTGTGTGCTCACAGCTCACCCACTCTGGGGAGTTGTGCATTTAAAGGAGGAGCAGGCCGAGACTTTGTTTTTGTTGTTCTTTTTGATCTTGCCCACTATGATGCATGGTACCCCCAACAGACTTGGCTTTCACTTGTAGTCCTCTGTAAACTTCTACACTTGGCATGATGTTCACTAATTAAATAGATAAGCACAAACACTGGCTTGAAAACTGATGCTGAAAAGGAGCCCTCGGCACAGGAGTGCCCCTGATGCTCGTTTCAGTGCGTCTTCTGGGAGTTGCGTGAGAAACTCATAACAGTTAAGTAAACAACATTTGGAGTCAGAAGTGGTTGTCTTTGACATTAAGATATGGCTTATACTATAGTATGCCCCCTTAATCTTTAGGATATGACTCCTGTGTGCATGCTGCTGCTGAATGATATTTTAAAAAGAATTCATAGTATACCAACACGCTTGGGAAACAGATTCAGCATTACATGATTTACAGCACATAACAGCAAAAATAATTCCAGACACAACATGCAATGCTTGTCTTACTTTTATTTGAGCCAAACAAACAGCTCTGAAACACTGAGGTGTGGACTTGACAAGACTTCTAAAGGTGTCATGGCATCAAGCACTAAGATGTTAGAAGCAGATCCTTCTGGGTATTTTTGTTTTCTAATACATCAACATAAGTCTCCATCATCCTTCTGTTTGTCTGGCAGAGCACACTGTCTTGCTACGATCATGAGGAAATACCATGCAGTGGGAATGACCGTGGCAAGCGATTGCTGTATCTTGGACCACTTTTGGTACATATACCAGGCGCTGCATATACGTCCCACAAAAGTCAGTCATATTTTAGCTGAGACATCTGGAGAGTAGATTCAAAAATTTACTGAAACGAATAATAGTTTTGTTAAAACCCCTCTTTAAAAAACATCACTTTTTAATATATTTTTAAATGTTTTTTGTATTTTGGGGCCTTTTTAGCCTTTAGTACTTTAGGGAGAAAAGATAAAAACGCTGGGAGAAAGTGGGAGAATATGCAATAAAGGCCCTCAGGGTGGATTCAAACTCGGGTCTCTTTATTAGCCTTTCAGCAACAGGGTTGCTACTCTTCCTGGTGAGCTAAATCAATGCCCCAACAGTTGGTTAATCTGATGGGTCAATTTTATCAGGCAGCACAGTGGTGCAATGGACTTCCCAAAGCAAGATGTTCCTGTGTTTGAATCCAAAGTCTGACTGGGGTCTTTTTGTGCTATCGAGTTTACATGTGCTCCCTGTTCCCTTGTGGTTCTCTCCAACTACTCCAACTTCCTCCTACATTATGAAGATATGCTTTTTAGGTTAATCTGTGATTCTAAAATTTTTATGTGATCATGAATATTTATCTCTTTTTGTTTTAGGGTTGTGAAAGACTGGCAGCCTATCCAGGGTATGTACACTCATCTCTTGTCCTATGACACTAGGATAGACATCCTAAGTTGGATAAGTGGAAGAACATGGATAAATAGTTGGATTGTTCCGTGGTCATGTTCCTATAAAAAGCACTTCACACTTTCTCCAGACAGGAGATTTTTTTTAGGATAGATAGATGGCTACGATAAGACCTGAACATTGGAGCTTTTCCAACACTTCTGGACAAACTTCAGAGAAGGCACAAAATACACAGTTCATGTGCCCTCAGATGCCAAAAGCAAATATTCAAACCATGCCAAAATCAAACTCCTCTCATGTATGTTTTCCTCCCATTTGTGTCAAGTTTCTTTCTTACCGATTGCAATTATTATTCAGTACAATTCCATCTATCTTCTTCTTCTATCCAACTTGCTGTGCCTTTTTTCCGCCTCACTACCATGGGAAGCAGAGCTTTCAGCTGCTGTGCTCCCAGGCTGTGGAACTCTCTACCCCCAGCTATAAGAAACATTGGTTCTCTCCCCCAGTTTAAATTTGAACTCAAAACCCATTTGTTCAAATCTGCATATTCACTGTGATCCCACTGTTTGTTAATTTTATCTTGTGCTTTTGTTTTTATTATCCATTTTGTCATCTCTATTATGTGTTTTCTTCTATTGTTCAGTGTCCTTGAGTGTGTTGAAGGTGCTTTTTAACTAAAATGTATTATTATTATTTATTATTATATATAGCTATTAGAAAAATGGTCCTCTGTAAAATCATACTAAATAACACTGACTGTATTTTTAAATACACAAACCTGTAGTTATATTGACATGTAACATTTATTGTTGAAATTATTACATTTATGAGTACATTACAAATATATATTCATAGAATATGCATTTCTGTTATCCATTATTCTATTATTACTAATCTAAGATACAGAAATACTGTGATATAGACCATATGTGATCCTCTGTCAATGTTGAAAAACTATATTTCGAATATTTTTCTTATTTGCTTTGATTTAGATTTTACATACTTTAAAAAATATTACACCATGTTTAACCATTTTGTGATAAAAACTTTTATAATTAAACAACATATCTTTTTAAAAACAAACAAATCAATGTAAAATTATAGAATTTGTACTTTTACTGATCAGTTGCACTCATTGCATCAAGCTGTATGTACAGATTTAAACTATGACTCTACATATTATCACTCAATATACTGTTAAATCTGATACAGTACAATGTTGGAATGTGGCTCATCCTGTCTATGTTATAGGAACATTTAATGTAAAAAAAAAAAAAAAAAGAGCCCTTGTCTGAATGACATAATTAAAAAAAATAATGAAACCCGATAGGTAGATTAGGCTTGTCCTGTTTTCTCCTCTACAGCGAGTTCTAAAAAAGTGACTTACTACCTAATATATCACACAGTAGCTGACCTCACAAACACATACACACACCTTCCCTGTTTTGCACACAATGCCATGCGCTAAACCCCATGGAAAATCATGACCTTAGGGGTCTTACCATTTATAGTTGATTCTCTAACCCTTCACTAACCCCCCTGCCATTTTTGGAAAGCATTGCTCCATGTTTGGCCCACTACTCTCCTCTCTCTTCCTCTATCGTTCCTCTCCCTCTATCTGCATGATGGAAACATATTTCTGGCAGTGAGCTCCTGAAACACAATTCCTCCCCTGTCGCTATCCTGCTGCCTCCTTCATACTCCATCCATCTGTCCCTTTGCTTCTCCCTGTCTATCTCCCTGCCTGCATCTTTTACCCATCTCCCTGTGCTACCTCTTGTGTCCTGTCCAACCTCTGTCCTCCTGACTGACTGTTCTGGGGCCAAGGTATTGTGCAGAGTGTAGTCCCTTCCCCATTCCTTTCCCTTAAGACCACTGTCACCACCTTAACCTTCTGCTCCATCTTCATTCTGGGCAATTTCCTTCACCCTCTGCTGGGAATGTCTCCTAATGCCGTTTGTAGTGTGAATTGTTCTCACCTCACACTGCCTTCCCCCCTCCCTCTCCTTGTTACCCATGTCCCAGTATGACCAAGCGTTCTTTCACTGTGCCTCTTGTCTTGTTTTTTGCCTCTGCATTCTGTGAGACAGGGACAGTGCCTTCAAATCTCTTACAATGATGTTGTTTCCATTAGGTGTTAACACAGAACTCTAAACACAGTCACTCGTCCACACACATTCACTCACACGCGCCGTAAACTCTTGGGTGACACCACACAACACGCACCCAAAAGCTATTGACTGGTGACAATGACAATAATCACCTACACTAATCCATTTAGAGCCTTTGTCATTGGTGCTAGCATGGAAGGGGGATTGAGTGGGATTGCGCTGGCTCTCCTCAATGTGATAAATTCTCTGCAGAGCAGGCGAGATGTGTTAGAGTCAGCCTCAGAAACCTTGTTAAACAAAGATAATCTGGCTACGGATTGATCTGAAGCAAAGGAACACAAACCAAGATATAAACACAAACACCCTCTAAAACAGTAGCATGGCCTGACGATTTACTGCCAAACCAGCTGGATGTCAAGTATGACCTTCAGTTTTTCAGAAAATAAAATAGCAGTTGCTTAGCTTAACTGTTCAGGCTGATTTGAACAATACTGCAAGCTTCCAGGTAAATATATAGTAAATTGCAACAGTCTGCAAGAACATAATATGAATGTGGTTATTATGCAAAATTTGATGAGACCACAGTCGACCTTGTTAGGGTTAACTGTTCAGGAGATACCTGTGAATAACATGAAGCAGATATTCAAGTATCATTAGTAAATCACTGTCTCTGTAATACTAACGATAAGACATGCTGTATGGTGACCTTGAGGACCTTAGCAGAGCCAAAACGGTACCAAACAAAAGATGAGTCATTGTGTTTCACAAAGGCTTCATCAAGCTGGAGCTTTTTCACATCTCACAAACTACTGAAACCTCAGCAATCAGGGCCCAAAAAGTCCATTGCAGTGATCATGGAAAGATCCATTAAACTTGACTGTTTCGCCATGCAACTGTTAATCAGGTATAGTCACAATTCACTTGTTTTTGCAATTACTTTCTTTAAGGCTCGATTGAATTTTGAGGAGGGAAATACTGCACATTCATGTTTCTTATCTATGTGTTTTATTTATGCTAGACACTGGAATCAGTCAGGGCCTTAATACAAGAGTGATTCTTACAGGAATAGTCTAGTATTTCGGGAAATATGCTTTGTTGTTTTTTTGTCAAATTTTAGGTGAAGAGCTCCAAACCAAATTCAGGTCCCGGTAAATACATAACTAGGGCGATTGTGGCTCAAGAGGTGGGAGTTTGCCTTGTAATCGGAAGCTTGCCGGTTCGAGCCCCAGCTTGGACAGTCTCGGTCGTTGTGTCCTTGGGCAAGACACTTCACAAGTTGCCTACTGGTGGTGGTCAGAGGGCTGGGTGGCGCCAGTGTTCGGCAGCCTCGCCTCTGTCAGTGCGCCCCAGGGTGGCTGTGGCTACAATGTAGCTTGCCATCACCAGTGTATGTGAATGTGTGCGTGAATGGGTGTAAAGCACTTTGGGGTCCTTAGGGACTAGTAAAGCGCTATACAAATACAGGCCATTTACCATTTTAGTTCCAGCACAAGACTCAAATACTACAGGTACAATATAATATATAATATATACAGGTAACCAGATATGTCTGTCAACACCTGTAAAGGTTGGTTAAAACGTCTTGATGCATTCTCAATCATCCAGGAAAGTAAATCTCCAAAAAGTTGATTCTGATCATCTGGACGTAGCATAATTCACGGATCACCCCTAACTCAGTGGACCGACACATCAAATTCACCAGGGAGGATATGAAAAGTGGCAGGTTAGCCTTCTTAGACTGTGAGATTTCCATCAGTAATGGGGGACATCTAAAAGCTGATGTGTACCGTAAACCTACGCATACGGATCAGTATCTAAGGTTTGACTCTCATCATCCACTGGAGCATAAACTGGGTGTCATTAGGACGCTACAACATAGAGCGAACACCATCCCCACTGACACAGCGGCCAGGGAGGCAGAAGAACGGCACATCAAGAAGGCCCTGAGTAAATGTGGTTATCCCAGCTGGACTTTTGTCAAAGCTGGAAAGACACCTAAAGAAAGCTGCAGCCCATCCAGGAGAGAAGAACAACCGCTGCCCAAGCGAAAACCTGTAGTGATCCCATATGTGTCAGGAGTATCGGAGCAGTTGAGACGCATTTTTCTAAACACCGGGTCTCTGTGACTTTTAAACCCCAAAACACGCTGCGCCAAAAACTGGTCCACCCCAAGGATCGGGTCCACCGACACAAACAGAGTAACACAGTGTACGCTGTTACGTGCCAGGAGGATTGCCAGGATTTATACATCAGGGAAACCAAACAACCTCTGGCGAAGTGGATGGCACAACACAGAAGAGCTACCTCGTCAGGCCAAGACTCTGCAGTCTATTCACACCTACAGGCCAGTGGACACTCTTTCAAGGATGAGGATGTACACATCTTGGACAGGGAGGAACGCTGGTTTGAACATTGAGTCAAGGAGGCCATTTACGTGAGAAGGGAAAGACCATCTTTCACCATCTTACAATGCTGTGATTGCAGCCATTCTCCAACTCTCTGTGAATGGTACTCATGGCCATTGATCAGTGGTCTTTGATCAGTGGGTTTTGGTCAGTGGTTGTTGATCAATGGTCATGAGAATTTGCATAATTAAGATTAAGGAACTGCTTCAGTCATTATGCAAATGTACTGTTTATAAGATTGGGGAAACCTGCAGTCAGCTGAGACTGAAGAAGTCACTTGGATGAGTGATGAAACGTTTCTCCCACAAAACGCTACGTCCAGATGAACAGAATCAACTTTTTGGAGACCTGGTTGTTTTAACTCAATAGTTAAGATGATCTATCGCTCACAAATAAAGCTTCTGTGTAGGTTCAGTAAGGAACATCTGTATTCACTCATCTGTTTGCTTTCCCATGAGTTTAGCTGCTAGTCTAGTCATTACATCACTTCCACATCACTTCCAATTCACCTTCATGCAACCCACCTCCTCCCCAGCTCTATATCATACAAGTCACTACATCCAAGCCTCCATCTTATCTTCACCACCACCACCACCACCACCAGCTAGACTTCAGCGGGTCCTTCCCCAATTCCTATCACTGCTGGGATTTGATTCTGCTGTGATGGGTCATCAGAGTCAAACTTTCAAATAGCATAAGTGAAATCTGAATATCAGTAAATCATGTTCCTTCTAATGATCTCTCCTTACTGAAATGCTTGTCACTAGGCAACCAAACATTTTCTTTGTTTTGAAATGATTTTTGTTTTTACTTATTTTTTTCTTATTTTGTTGTATTGTATTCTATTTTTATCTCCAATGTCAAGCACGTTGGTCACTTCTTGTTTTAAAGCACTTTATAAATAAAGGTGACTTGGCTTGGCAATCACTGCCACTTGATGATTAAAGGTCCCACCTAAAACAGGTAAAACATCCCCTAAATCAACTTGATTTCAAAGTTTTATTTATAAAAAATTTTTTTTAAACAATGAAGCAGAGGCAGAGCTGTCATTTCTATTTTTGGACAGAACCAGGTTAAATATTTTCCTGTGTTTCGAGTCTTTATGCTCCGTTAGGCAATCTGGCTACTTGCTCTATTTACAGATATAATACACAGATTGCACTGGATCTTCTCAGCACTATGTGAAGCTATTCTTTTATGTAGCCAGTCTCTTTTTTTAAAAAAAAACCAAACAAAAAAACATAACCATCAAATGTGCCCATTGTAAAAAATCTCTGCGCTCACAGCGTGCTTTCAGTAAAAACAAAGCAAAACAAACAAACATGCTTTTGAACTGACCTAAAATGAGATTCTGCAAAACACAATCCCATTTCACCGCTCTCGACAAGATAATGGTGAATGTTAACATAACCCAGAGCTACAAATATGATTATTATTCACTCACTTTCAGATAAGAAAATAAACAAAATGTATATAAATGACCGACTTCCTTTCATCCCATCCTTAACACCTTATGTATTACTAATGTGGATTTGTTGCAGTCTACATTTTGTATACAATAAATGTATTATGTATACAACGCAAAGCCAACAGGCTTAAGACTACATTAATATTGGTCTGCAACTTTAATTTTAGAGATTAATCCCCAACTTTCCTTTTGCCCATCTCTTCGCTATGCTGCCTCTGTAAGCTTGATCAATAGACTGCCACCGGCTTTGTATCCATCATCAAATAACTATGCAAATAAAAATCAATGGTCCAACAGCAGAGAATCACTGGCTCACCAATTAAAGCCTACCATGGCCCACAGGCAGTTTTGAAAGGATGCCATGGACTGCACTGAGAAGGGTGACAAGTCCTGCACAATAAGGGAAATGATAGGTTTTGTCTTTTTGTTAGGCATATAATGACCTTTTTTTGTATGTCAGTGTGTTAATCATAAGATCATGTTGGTTTCAAGAGATAACATACCTGAGTAGCATGCACAAAGAAAAAAAAAATCAAGCACGATTGTCCTCTGCAGGTAATTGTGAGGCAGACGGGCATCTTCGCTTCTTTCAGGAAGCTCTTATCTGTCAGCATGATCATTATCCTTATAATCCAAACACACACAGTGATCGACCTTCTTATTCAGTGGGTTTACTGTTTGAACAAATTATACTGCTCGTACCCTTTCAAGAGGTTTTGGGCCATAGGGAAACCCTCAAATAATCATGCAGTTACAGTCGTGAAGACAGGCAGTGGACAGCACTCACACACATGCACACACACAGACCGAGCACGTCTTTGATTCATCCAGTTACCCTAGCAACCACATGAAAAATGGCCACCAATGCCTGTCATTTACAAAGCCCAGTGAAAGGTGTTATGACTGAAAGACTGTGGTGACAAGCAGTCGCTCAGATCTACAGAAGAATCCCAGAGACAAAATGCTGTGTGAAAATAAAATAAAAGTTCATATTTGGCCTCAATTCACATATTTCAAAAACACAGACTATCTTTCCTCAGGCATGTTAAAATATATTAATATAATATACATGCCAAATGATCCAAGTGACAAAATTAGGTAAATGGAGCACTGAACAAAGCAGTAAGAGAATTTACACCCAGCAAATTATTCACATATCTCATCATGCTTTTATTACCACTGAAAGCACATCATAAATGAGCGCTTTGCAAGGTGGTATTTCAGTGAAGTTTTCCTGTCAAGGTATCATGGCATGCTTGCAGCCGTAGATTACTGCAACCCAGATGCAAAAAATAACAATAAAAAGACACCGAAATTGGAGATCCTTCCCTCAAGTTGAGCCCCACAGCAGGCTAGAGATTTAAAATGGCTCTCAATATGGGCTGGCAGCAGGGTCTCCTCCTCCCTCCTGCATTAATCACTGGAAGGATCGTCTCAGACAGGAGACCACAGGTTGAGATTGGGGATTGGGGGCTGAAGGTGAGGGCTGAAGGCCAAGATGATGGCAAAGAAGGTAGAATTTAGTCCCAGAAGTACCTGCTGATAAATAATGGGAAACGGCAGGATTTTTTTAAAGGGTTTGATGTGTTACTCAGAGTAGTTTTTGGGCATGGTTACAAGAAAAGGGGAATGAAATGTGGATTTTTCTTGAAATACTTTCTCTGTGACCGACACACTGAAATGTTAGAATGTTAAATGCAAGTTTT
>NW_005187415.1:3168903-3177844 GCF_000239375.1 Pundamilia nyererei
GTGGCTCAGTGGGGGAAATACATGCACTGGCATTCAGTACATCTGTTCAACTGCTGATTTGCGCAGTATCAAATGAGCCAATTGTGTCATAGCAAGTCCATGCATTTAGACGTGTTGACATGGTTGAGATGACCTGTTGAAGTTCAAAAGGTGAGCATCGGAATAGAGAAGAATGATGATTTGAGTGGCTTTGACCGTGGCATGGTTGTTGGTGCTAAATGCGTTGGTCTATTTCAGAAACTGCTCATCTCCTGGAATTGGCACCACCCATGCTTAGAATACACTGAAAACAGAATTAAAAAGAGAGAGAATACCACACTTCCATGTGCTATGTGTACAAGTCAGTAATAATTTTGCTGTATGTCTACATGCTGCAAAAAAGAAATTCAAATGTTTGCCGAGTCCACCTTGATCCACTTTATATGGTGATAACACAGTAATGCTGTGATCACAACTATGCTTCTGCTGCCTCTATTATTTATAGATAAAACAATTACACAGATGGTAACTTTTATCTGTTGTTTGAAAGTCTTGGTGCCATCAGGCTTAATTTATAACAGCACCATGTGGGATAATGCATATCTAATACAGCATCATAGTGCGTAGAGCATAGGAAGATGAGGGAGAATCTACAGGGAGAAACATGATGAGCAAAACCCAAATCAAAGCTACAGGCAGTCAGAAGGAAACATATCCTGAAGGTATATATATATTTTCTTCCATATAACTTTATTTAATGCTTTCCCAAGATGATATGTTTGGGAATAGAAGCCTTCAGTTTCTGTTATTCCATTATGACCATTAAAAAGTAATGGCATGGAAATTTAACAGTTTTTTGAGCGCTTTCTTTTCATGTGGATTTTAGAAAACAAGCGGCACAGACAAGCAGGAAGAAATGCGCATAAACATGTCCGGCAAGTCTCAAAACTGATTATGAGTTCTCATTACTTCAAAAGCTCCAATGCAGATATGCTGGGTTGGCCCTGTGGGCAAAACACACACACAGAAATGCAAGCTTAGACACATGCCATGGGCCAGGTCGTATTTTATGGCATTAATGAATAGTCGCGACCGCTACTGACAATCCCCTCAGTGCAGGAAGAGAATAATAAGTTCTGCATAATAACTGTCCCTCATCAACGTTCACTCATCACAGCGCTGTATAGCACACTCGCTCCTTTCGCACGAGGTGGTTAGTAAAGCAGAGCAAGCCGAGCGCAACGAGGCTCCCATGGGAGCTCGCTACATGGTAGAGCCATTATGAGGAAATAGGCTCGCACATTTCAGGGGCCAAAAGGGGGCATGGTTAAGTAAAGAACTGCCACTATTCACTTTCAAAGTAGAGGTGCATTCATGAAGAGCCACAAAGCCTTAAACAATGTCTAGGAGCAAAAAAAAAACCCCACAAACACACACTCATACGGTGAACCCACTGCTATCATACTCTGCACAAATGTGGAAATTTACATGCACATCCACACGCGAACAGGACAAAATAAGACCGAAGTGCAAGTCTGTTTTTTACGGCTACCTTTATTCAAGGGCACATTTAAATTACCGTTAGGTATTCTACTACCGCCACACATTTCCCTGCTGTTTAAGGAATGAATGCATCTATTTGGTAACGGCATTTTCATCATTTGATGCTGTTGCAGGTTTTGAAAGTGCTCCTGTGAGAATATTATAATGGCATCAGTGCCGCATTCTTGCTCACAAACTGCATCACTCTCAAGGCCTGTTGCCAACATGTAAGGTTTGTTGTATTTCAAAATGAGGATCAAGACTGAATAATTTATACAAATGCCTCAACAGCTCTTTACAACAAGCTCATATACAACCCGCTGCAACACAGTCTCTCTATCTGGCTTTACTGTTCCACTCACTGGCTGCAATATGTGACACAAAATGAACCAAATTAATGCTCCTTTACAGTTCACTATGTTATATTGGAACCGCATATATCACGCATTTATTCTGACACGATGATCTGCAATAATAAAGTCATGATCTACTGTGAGTAATGAGGCGGTCTGAGGGTAGCCACAGTTCGCTGAGTTCATTACTAAATAACCTGATGATATGCAAGCTACATTATAGTTGAAAACATGCAGCGTATTTAATGTGATTTTGTGTTGTGAATATTGTACACGGCACACATTACAGATTAGAGTTGCCCTGCTCCATATCTGAGCCATTGTAGACCTTTTAATTGGTCCACTATATAAATAATTTGCAGCCTGGTATGGTAGACCAGCAATGCCATAATCACAAATAAGTAAAGAGATAATCTAAATATATATGAAAGATTCCAGCATTGTAACACTCAGTGAAGAATATTGTATGAAAAAGAAATGCATGCATTTACTTTACTATTTCATGTTCCATTTGATTTGTGAATTTTTAAAAGCCTATGCATTGATTTTTGTATTACGTTCTGTCACGGCCCTGGAGCTATGACACAGCATTTTCTAGTTTTGAATTTTCATTTTTGTTATTTAATGTTTGGCTCTTAGTTTCTGGTGTTCAGAAGTTCTCTGACATTATAGTTTTTTTTTTATATATTTTCTTGTTGGTTTCTTTTATTTTCTCAGACCATGTGTAAAGTTTAAAGTGGTTAGAGTTATTTGGGTTCGATTCACGGTCACAGGTTATTTCCATTCTATTTCTTGTTTTGTTTTATTTTACATTTCCTGTGTTCTCCGTTTTGAGTCTGCACTTCTGTGTCCAGCGTTCAGTTACTTTATGTTTTATTTTGTTAACCCATAACACTGTATTTAGTGTTTAAGTTTACTTCTGCCATATCTCGTTATCAGATTCAGGTCAGCTGTATGTTTCTCCACTCTGCCCTAATCACCTCTGGTGTATTTAAACCCTCAGTTTGCGTCTGTTCTTGTGTCCTCTATCATGCGGTGTGCTTCCTTACATTCATGTCTTAATTTTTTTTTAATGTGACATTTGGCGCATTCAGTGAGTTTTAAAAATATTTATTGAGTTGTCTGTTTTCTTTAAAAATCGTTTTCAATTACGACAGTAGATGTCCCCCATATTTTGAATCCTTTACAAAAAAATTTAATGAACAGCAAACTGTTGATTCCACAAACACCAGAATTAATAGAATTTCGAGCAGTCACATTTTATGTTAAACAGCAGCAAAAAGAAAGAGCCTGTGGCATTCCCCCTCTTTGTAACACAAAAGTTTGTTGTAGTAGCAGCATAAACACCTGTACAGTGATAAGCCTTATCCCCCCCTCCAAACCTCTTACATTTACATCCACATTTATCAAGCACAGTCTATATACATAACAGTGAGAGTGACATCTCACTGTCACACTCGACAAAATCTAGTACTGATCCGGCTGTAACCTATAGTGGTTTGGGGTGTACATTCGTGCACATGGCATTGTGTGACCTAGACACAGGCTTAGGCCATATTAATGCACGCTAGTATAGAAACAAGTTTTAAAGGACTAAATGCTCCCATCTACATAGTTTCTCATTTTCAGAGAAGGGCTTGTTTATTCTAACATTATCTCGCTGGAATAACCAGGCCACAAACCACAGTCTGCATCTATTCCAACAACATAATTCTGCAGTAAAAACGTCTGTGTTAATTTGGCTTCCCTGCAGTCCGCAGTTGCCACCTATAAGCAATATTTGATCCTTTATGAAATCAAAAGCTCAATAAATAAAGCCCTGAACTATTGAGCAGCACAAATCCTATATGATTTAATTTATCAACTGTCCTCATTTGTCATGCAGTACTATTAAAAGAAGAGGTGATGGAAAATGGTGATAAGCATTATTGGTTCAGTTTTATTTTTAATGTTTCAGGCATTGCGTTCAAAGTAAATGGGACACTCTCGTGAGGTTTCCTTAGTTTTACTTGGAAAAATTACTACTGTATGCTGCAGAGTAGCCGAATGGAGATCATAGCAAGAAAAAGAGTTTTTATTAGTGTAATCCCAGTAGCTCGGATCATATTGATTTATAAGACAGAATTTTGCTCAGTTTCTCATGAGATTCAGGGTGTATAACAATAAATCCTCTGAGGTGCATATATGTATATAATGCTGCTTAAAATTTCAGTAGCTGGAATGTTTCGTTGAGGGCGTGAATGCATGTCTGCACACTTCCACACTTGCCCCACAGTACTCAGAAACACCATCATTTTAACTGACCGCAAATGGAGTTTTTGGGGGGGTTTTTTTCTTTTCAACTTGTATGATGGATTGTTTCCTTTATCCTCGAGTGGTTTTGGACCTTTATTTTTGGATCTGCTCTACAAAAGGGAATAGCCACCAGGGACAAAACTGCCTTCTCTAATCCACCAAGTTCTAAATCTCCAGTATGATTCCAGTCTTGAAGAACAATACACCCTGGAGCTTAGGGAAAACCAAGAGAGATATAGTAGGATGGGGATACGAGAAATGGGAATAGAGAACTACTGAAGGGAGTTGAGAAAGTGAACTAAATCCTCTGTGAGTGCAGAATACACTGTTAACAGATGGGATATTAGGGTTCAGTGGATGGGGCCTGCCCAGAAGAAGTATTTGACCATTGCAGTACTTGTATAAAACCCTTTTTATATTCTTGATGATCAGTTGCATCAGTCCTTTTTCTTCCAGCATATCTGGAGGCTATAAGGTCCCTATCAATAAGGATCACAGCCTGGCGTTTGGGGGTTTGAAAATATTGTTTAATTCACCAAAGTTAAGTATTCTTCAAAAAGAAGACTAAATTGCACCCTTGTGCAAGGAAACCATAGAGGGAGACACAAGAGCTGGAGAACAACAACAAAAAAGAAAGTAAAAGAGACGGAGCTTGAAGAAATAATTGGATAAATAGGGAAAAATGTGAGAGATGAGTATTTAGAGAACACATGGAGTTGGCATTAGGCTCCTCTGGAAAAGTACAGGAATCCCTTTAAACCCACCATCCTGCCTGGATCAGGGAAGAACTGTTAAACTCCCCTTGGGTTCATTGAGCAAGAAGGAAAGATAAAAATAGGCTTCCTTTCTTCTGACATGGAAAAATGTCCTGGGTTCAGATGAACCTTCACTGAAAAGTCCTCCCTCCGGGCGAGATTGCTAGTGGGGAATCTTGCTGGCTAAAGAATATGTCCTTGATTTCTTATTTATTTATTTTTTTTGTATCTATTCTTATCTCTATGTCTCTGCCTCATTTGGAGAAATATAACCATTACATAGTATCATTTCATTGTTACTAGCTGACTTAAACTAGTTATATTAAGCACAATATCATACATATAAATCTGATTTAGTTTATATTTTCCTGCTAAACCATAATTAAGGGTACACGATTCAGATCTCATTTTACCACAGTGTACAAATATGTGAAAAGTAGTATCTCACAGAGGATTAGCTCCAAAATCTGACATCCATCCTTCTCATCATCCTTGTTTCCAGCCTCATGAAGCAGCTGTTCTAGCTAAAAGTTCTGACAGGCCCACTGTATGCTAAATGGTCAGCATCAAAGAGACAAAATTAACAGTCCTCTGAACATAATGGAGCATTTAGCAACTAAAGAGCCAGGGGCTATATTCACAAAGTGAGAATACATGGAGCTCTGAATTCAGTCTAAGGATTTGTAACAGGATTCTGTCTAAGGATGTAGGAAAAATTCTCAGAGCAACTATGAACAAAGAATGGAAACTTTAACCTTAATAAGGAGGTAAGGTTAAACCTATTGCTGGTTGTTGCTTAATCGAAAAATGCACGGTGATAATAGGATATGATGATAACGGGAACCATAATAATTAATCTTGTCTCGCAAAGTCTATTCACATGCTGTTATTTTTACATAGTTGTCATATTTCTGTTGGCTTTTATGTTGCTATGCTGGTGATTTTAGTACTTAGTTTGATACTGATAGCAGGCAAATGGCTCGGTTCAGTCTCGAAACTGCCTTACAATGCAAGTCAGTGAAAACGCTAATTGTTTGTGTGATCACTTTGCTAAAGCGAGGTTGTGACAGACCGTGTCATCTGCTCCACTCTTGCATTTGGAAAATATCTTCGCGCTGTGATCACTTTAATTTCTGGCATTATTCTTTTTGGTGGGAGAAGTGAGAGCGTCTCCACTGAGAGCGACCACCAACAATATTGCTTTGTGATCTAATCTGAAGCATTTCATTAACTTACTGTAGTGTCATTCAGCCTTTGGAGAATATTTCTATCACGTCTTTGTCTTTGTCTTTGCTAGTGGGCTTAAAGATCTTCCCATCCATTTTCTTCCACTTATCCAGTTGCTCCTGTCATAGGATACACCCTGAACACGCCTAGTGACAGTTCAGGACCACCAGTAAATCATGCTAAAAACATGCTTGCTTTTGGACTGTGGGAGGAAGCCGGAGTACATGGAGAAATCTCAGGGGAAGACCATGCAGATCTCACACCTCAGAAACCCTTATCCTTCTATAAAGTTATCCTCCCTATTCCAAACAGTTTTGGGGATCCACAGTGCTTTGTGAATATCTTTTATTTTACAAGTATTTCGTCAGTCATATATCTAGGAATTTTCTTAGAATTTCATCACTAGGAACAACTCTTTATACCAAGAAGCTTTATGAATTTGGCACTAGCTATTATTCTTAGAGGCAGAGCATCCGGCAGAGTTCAAAAGAATGAATGGATACTGGACATTGCCTGTTTTATTAATATTAGTTGTAGTAAGCACGTTTAGCAGAATGTTCACAAGTCAACTTTAAACCTAAAGACAGGTCAGAGTTACGTCCATCACCCTTTCTATCTTTGTGTAAACATAATCTATTCCTGGATTGAGTTATATTCAAAGCTTCAACAAGTTTTGCACTCAACAGAAAACAACCAAATTTAACAAAAAAAACAACTGCTTTAAAGTTGTTGTTGTGTTGTTGTTTGTTTTGTTTTTTTTGTTTGTCTGTTTTTTTTTAATGGGGTACTTTTAGTATAAATTGTTATAGATATGCTACATATCTGCTAGATTTATATTCAAATGTTGTTTATGTAAATTTGTTTTCTGACAATTTTTAAAATCAGTTTGAAGTGACTTCTCTACTGTGATTCTACTGTAAGAATGGGTTTGGGTAGAAATGAAGGCTACAATGCTACAAGCCTGAGTGCTCATCACTGCTTCAGTGAGCTGCTAAACATCAGGCTCTGGCTGCTGGGCTGAGGTTGAGGTTGAGGTTTGCATGCACTTCCTGTGAATCCTTTGTTACAAAGAGTCTACATTTTGTCAGTTGTTTCTGGCGCTGGTGCAGTTTGCACTGTACTATTGCACTCTTGCCCTTTTAATCCAATAAAAATAAAATGAATATTCACATTACCACTCCTCAGAAGTTGTAGACCCCTCCTTTCGACCATTTCCCTCCTCCCTGAACACCAACCAAAATCAGCTGATTTTAGTGCACAGAAAGAAGACAGGTTAGATGGGTGTTGTTGTTGTGGTTGTTGTTGTTGTTGTTGTTGTTTTTTAATTTCTATTCTCTGATCGTGCAGATAACTGGAGTACTTTTATAATGCAAGTAGCAACATAATTGTACATGTAAATATGATTTAAAAACTTGTTATTGTATTACTGACATGCATCACGTACTGTAACACGGTAAGTAACCCTTTACAGTAAGAAGAAAACGCTACGTCCAGATGAACAGAATTGGGTTTTTGGGATTTACACTAAGAATTATTTACTGCAGGCCAACCACCCAGTGTTGGCATAACCAACTCAGTTTATAACGAGCTTTTTCTCACTGAGACATCATTTTCAAGTACTCGATCAAGTTTCGATCGGTGAGACTACACACCACTTTCCATCTTAAATGAACTTATGCCTAGAGAGAGAAGCTGTGTTAGAAAATGGGTTATGTATGTTTTTATTGTTGTTTATTTTGTATTTCTTGTGTTACAGTTTTTACATGCATTTTTCGATGTACCAACAGTTTCTTATGACATCCAATAATTTATTATTGTTGCCTACTGATGTTTGCTAGCAGCGTGTTAGTGTTATTCACTAAAGAACTGTTTCAATTTTGAACATAGGGTGGCCTCAGGTTTTACACAATATTGCTACTTGGGTTATTTTCCTGTGTTTTGTTGCATTTTATTGTTTTAGACTGCGTAAGCAAGGGAATTAAATAAAATCAAAATTTTATGGTTTGTTCTTTTCATGAAGTAATACTCTGCTGCTTGACTAAGTCACATTAGTTCCAGAGATCGTAAAGACTTTGCAGATATAAAATGCTATTGTAACAATACAGAAAAATATACAGCACAGACTGAGAGTACAAGGGAGACATAAGGAGTCTGAAA
This sequence comes from Pundamilia nyererei, assembly GCF_000239375.1. NCBI lineage: Eukaryota > Metazoa > Chordata > Actinopteri > Cichliformes > Cichlidae > Pundamilia > Pundamilia nyererei. Next base: position 3,177,212 of record NW_005187415.1, read on the forward strand.
ATGTTCGCTAACTAATCAGTCTCTTCATAAAAAGTCTCTTAAGCATCAAATTTATGAATAAATATTTGTCATGACATACCACCATTTTTTTTTCATTTAACACAACCAACAATCACCTTACATATGATTCATCATCATCATTTCATTTTTAAGATTTTTATTTAGGACTTCTGCTAAATACCCCAGGCTCTTTTCAACTCTGCTCAGCTGCAAATATTTAAACAGTTGCACACATCGCACCTCAAGGCTGCTTAGAGAAACCAGAGTCATCTCCTGTCTTCTGCAACTAAGCAGCTTTTCTGTAGCAGTCAGGGATTAAGCACCTTGCTTAAGGCCATTTCGACATATGATTTCTTTGGTTATTACTCAGTGAGCAGGGAGCGCATTAGTCATTTACTTTACTGACTGGTCTGAGAATTTGAACTGGCAACCTTCCAGTCTCCTGCTAATTCCTCTAGGCTGTTGCCACTGAACAGCACACACACTGGACAAGAGAGCTGTAGTGTAGGGTGTGAAAACTCAATTTTAGCCACGCTTTGGGTAACAGATGTTGGACCAGCACTGTCGGTCTGTCAGTTGATCAGTGAGACTGTCCCAACACTTAAGTCACTATTTGACTAACCTGACATGAGG
>NW_005187415.1:3177975-3219459 GCF_000239375.1 Pundamilia nyererei
GTGTGTGTGTGTGTGTGTGTGTGTGTGTGTGTGTGTGTGTGTGTGTGTGTGTAAAGCTGATGTTCCTCCATTTGCAGTTCAGTAGCCATCCCTCGGGAGTGCTAAAAACAAGCCAGCGCCGGCCGTTTTAAAAAAAGATCACACTAGTAATACACATTTTGATGTGGTCTGCCGTGATGATTTTCTAATTGTTAGTGCCCCTAATGTGCTCAGTGGATTTTTAAATGTGAAACTGCTGTTTCATGTTTAGCCAGATGAATTCATCAACTAATTGGAGCCAAAACAACAGGAGTCATTCGACTGTTGGACTGAACGGAGTCTCAGGTGGACTAAAATACATGGACTTTGGTAATTCCCTGATCCTTCCTCTGGTGGCTCTATGGTGTTGATTTAGACTACAGTGAAATATTTTGACAGCACTCAAACAGACTGTAATGACATTTGATACAAGGTGCTCAAAGGATGAGTCTGATTCAGCCTTGGCGCCTCTTTGAAAATCACGATACATTTACATGGTGCTATTAGTAGGAGTTTGGGTACATTTTTGAACCTGTCCATTTCATGGAGCCATGACAGTGCTAGTTTTTAGCAGAAATCTATTAAACTATCGTTGATCGGAACCACTGTACTAACAGAAAAGAGGTATGAAACTTTAATTACAGGTTGCTATCATCATGTCAAAATATAAATTTCTCCTTTAATTTATCTTACTGTTTATTTTATTTAAACCTCAGTTACATAGGCCAAGATACCGTTTCCCAAACCCCTGCCAACCTCCAGTCACTAGGGAAAAATGATTGGAGAGAGATTGCTGCAGGGATTCCTAGCAGTCACTTGAAAATCGGTTGTAAAGACAGGTGCTGAACTGCAAGATCAGCAGTTCATTAAGGATATCTTGCTGAACTGTCATACCTCTGATCACTCCATCACCTATAATCATGCAAGCATGAAAGATGGCGACATGTCTGCAAACACTCACCACTGACTCACTGAGCTGTAGTGAAACTTGAAAAAAACCTTACACTCGTTTGCGACCAGTTTTACGCTAGAGACTAACAGCAACCTCCAGCAACCAGTCATAACCGTTTGGGAAGCTTAACATCACTTAAGTAAATCAGATGGTAAGATAAATTAAAATATTAGAGAAATTGAAATTTTATTTCCACACATGTAAAACTATATCCCAGCACGTAACCATACCCCTGTTCTACCAGTACAGTTTAAAGTTTTAAAAGTCCACAAAACTACAAGGTCCAAAGTTAGAACCACTGACAGCAGTGGCTGTGGGAGGTTCTATTATGCTGTGTAATCTGATAGTAATACTACACAAATGTACCAAAGAGTGGCTTGATCCTTAAGCAGGCATCAAGGCCGAACTGGCTCTGCAACTTTTCATTTGAAGAAAGCCACTGGCAACCGTTCAGGGAGCACACATTTTTCCTCGCTATCGGCGGTTGCCAGATGGTCACCGACAGGTGTCTAGGTCTGTGTGACTATTAGGCCTCAACAAAAGCTGCAGCCTCACACAGCCACAACCTTAGCTGTAGCTTCTTGTTTAGACATATTGCGAGAGAATAATTCTGCTGGGATTATTTGATGTCTAAGCACAAAAAAAGGGAAAGGCTGAATGGCCCATTTATGACACTCATTTTTAATGAACGAAGAAAAGCATGTTTCACACATTAAAATGCATTTTTTTTCTTGTTCGCCTCTTTTTATGTGCAGTAAATCCAACCTTTCTCTTAAAGTATATATTCCAGTAAAACCACACAAACAAAGACTCTCAGACATCATCGCACACTGAGAGGAGCGCACAAATATGCAAACAAACACAGGCGAAAACCAACTTGAGGTGGCATGCATGCACCGCACCACAGGAAACGCAAGCACCGTACGCAGGGGACAGTGTCATTCAAAACGGCACAAAGGAAACACAAATTCAAAGCGAACAAAGCTGCACCTCTGAAGATTCAAGCTACTCCACAGACATCACCGCACCCATGATTCTTGCCGACGCACACCCACGAGCACACAAGAAAATAACCAGTGGAAGGCAGCTGACAATTTGGTTTGTAGCAGCATGGGAATGAGTAATGCATGTTGAAGGCTGTCTTTGGAAGCCCTTGGAAGGATGGATATGTGGCATCTGGAGGCCCGGTGATCCGTCTTCCACTGCTGAAATTTATAAATACCTGAAACGTGACAAGGAGGGACAGCTACTGGATGTAGACTGTGGCTATGTATGACAGAACACGCATCTGAGCTCAGCAAAGAATGAATACACCTGTGCTCACACACGCACAAAAGCCCCCCAAAAAACAGCAAAAGAAGTTTAAAAAGCACACAAAAGCACCTGTGCTCAAAGCCAGAGAGAGACAGACACTGTGCTCGGGGGCTATTTTTATTTTAAGACCACATGCTTTGAGCCAATTTTTCAGAGGAGATAAGGTTCAGTCATTGCAAACTGACTGATCAATCTTCATAACTGCCCTTGGTACAAAAACAAATTCCCCCCCCTCCCTCCTTTCCTCTTCACAAGGCAGCTTTTAAATGAGTTTTTCATTCTCTACACGGCACATTTAGAAAAATAAAACATACAAAAAAAAAACCCAGCACGTCCTCATTTATTCGTTTATTTCTAAATACAAGTTTGGGTCAGAACAGTCAAAGTCACCATAGTCTTTTCTAATGATACAAATGCGAATTTATCAACCACCTAAACTAATGATGATAACTAATGATGTGGCACAAATTAAGAGAAATAATTACACCCCACCCCCTCCTTGTTCTTGCTCTCAATGTGTCAGAGCAGGGGCCTGGTGGTCTCATCAGTGTCGTTGTCAATGTCAACGTGATGGAAGTTGTCCTTTAGAATTTAAGCGTGTAAGTATGAGGAGGTTGGAGGAGGGTAAGGGTGTAAAAATAAGCCTTGAAAGTTTTCTTTTCTTTTTTTCTTTTCTTGTCAGCCCCTGGACAAATTTTTCCTCCCTAATATTCAGGATATGATTGAGCTGCTCTCAGGCTCCAGCTATGCAGAGAGCGATCAACATAATTGGCAGATACACTGGGGATTGACTGGTTTAGTGGTCAGATGAATGCTTTGAAAGCAAGCGAAAAGTGCTATGAAATTTATGGGGATCCACAGAACCCTCGATCATTGTTTGTTTGTTTGTTTTTAAATATTGGCAATAAAACACAATAGACAACTAAACCTGGCCAGAATTTACAGAGGTTAATGATGGCACAGAATGCATCATTAACATGCACCTCTGTTATGTCTCCACACATTTCCACAGGTTTATGGTGCTTCTGCCTCCCTCTTTGTAATATTTCTGCTAAAAGCTCTTTAAATTCAAGTCGCCATGCCGTCTCCGCTTGTACTGTTGTGTACATGTTTGTTCCTGTGTCCCCGAGCTGACCTCTATACTTCTGCTGGGGGAAAAAAGTTTAAAAAATGGAAAGGAAAATAAAGAAAAGGTCTTACCAGGCTGCCTCAACAAATTATCTTTTCATGCAATTAGCTTTGAAATGTGGAATACAGAAAGGTCAAGCTTCAGGTTACGTACCTGGAGGAAAGAAGAGTTGTTTTGTAAGCAGAAGATTAGAATGCATACCGCAAAAGAGGCAAATGTATTATTGGTTTACACCACCAACCTTCTTCTTTTTTTGGCTAATTTGTTTACTAAAGCAGCACAGTGACAATTTTAGTGATGAAAAGTTATCTTTTGCAGCTGGCCCTGTCGCATAGGAGTAATTACTGTAAATGGTTTATATAATTAATTTTCTAAACATTTGTGGGAGGCAATAAACGTCCAAAAACCTAATTTCCACTTAACATTGTCATCACAGTCTCCGCTAGGGTAAGAGTTTCAAACAAACTGACAAAAACTAATATTGAGGTACTAATCGATACTAAAATTGCTATTGGATTAGATATTCATTTGCAACAGTACCAATAGCAGAGGTGCTGTCTTTGCCTACTGCCTCATTACCAGCTGAAAACATGAACAGCATTTCATGCTCATGACAATGAACAACATTATTTTAGCAACATGACATAATAATAGGTTGATGGTGTTTCTCCAATCTCTTAAAAAAAAGTAAAGTTAATTTAAAAATGCACGTATCACCCATTATAAATAGCATTAGCGATATATCATCAAATACCTAACATCAATATATCAATCAGGTCTAGTGCATCATTGATGTTGTTGTTGTTTGTTTTATTCTAAAGCATTGAAATTAATGAATTTTCTGTCATGATTTTCCCTCTTGATGTCATTCACCTTGTTAAATATCAAGCCGTAATTTTTCTAAACGTCTGCATCAATTTTGAAATTCTTTTTTTTTTCCATCTCAAGAATAGCTGTTAATGTGACTCTGACTGAGTTTGCTGTATTAATGTTTAAAATGTCCAATTAAATCTAACTATTATGCTATTCTTGTGTTATTAAAAGACATTTTGAATTTTTCTGTTTGTTCTCGCTTTCTGCTGTGTCAGATTCTTCTGATTCTAATAATACCTGCAACAACAAACAATATGGGAAGAAAACTAATAGAGAAGTCCAATTTTTGTGCACATTTGGCACTGCAACAGTAACTTTATTAACAACACATCTCTGTGGATCTGATAAATAATGTTCCATGGTCTCCTAAACATCCATCAGATCTCAGGATTTGTTTTTAATTAAGCGGCCCTACTCTGAATAAATCCTGAGCTCTCACTCACGGCTCCCACCACCTCCCAGTCCATTTGCAGTACCCATGTCCCAGTCACACTGACAGTTTTTCCTGCCTCTATTTGGTCTGAATTGCTGCGCATATGAAAAACCTTCACTAAAACTGCACCATTTTTGGCAGATTCTCTGTATACTAGCTTTTGTTGCTAGATTAGATACTCCCACAGCAGTTCTGCTTGCTAAAGGTGAACTGTTTTTGCTTAATAGCGTTTGGCATTAGAAGTGGAGGTATCGATCCAAATATCCATAGTATCGATACCAATACTGGCTTTGGTATTAATACTATCAATATTCAACATTTGAAAAACACTAGAGAGATCAGACTGACATGTTGCTTCTATCCTCTAAGTTCTGTATGTAGCCCACTGAATTACATTAAATAAACGATTTCACTCGTTTGTGTTTTTATTAAAACTTTTTTTAAATGCACACTAAGAAAAGAAATGGTGATGAACTTTTGTTTTGAATTTGCAAAATGATGATTATTCATCTCATAAAAGATGACACACTGATCTCCTCTACATAGTCTGCCTTTATAGGCTATAAGTAATAACCTAATATCAATTCAAAGTATGGATCCAACACAGCATGCAGTATTGTGTTCAAATATCCAGCCAGAATCACACCACCAGCCTTGCTCAGCCTTTAATATTTTGGAGCTACAACTATAACACTGTGTTATTAGTTTTGTGCTGCAGCATCCTGGAGTTGTAAAGCAAGGCAAAGAACAGGGAAAAGTTCAATTTTATTATTTTCTTGCGAGTCTGGGGACATGGTCCAAACTTGTACTTCCACCGCTGATAGAGTAAATGCCTTTTGTCTGCAACAACCTGCCAGAACTGAGTTTTGTGGCAAACCTGTTTAAAAAACAGTTTGGCTTATTCACCCTGTCCCCTCCACCATTTCGCTGGCTTGTAAGTGATCTTTCTCCTCCCACTCCAAATCTCTCCATATCACACTGTCCCCTGCAGTTTATTTTCCATTCCAGCTTAGTAGGTGGTCTTTCTGTCCATTATCATTTTCTTCAGCTTCTTTATGGACAAACTTTGCTTCCTAAAATGCCTGAGTTGCCCTATTTTCTGTTGAGGAAGCATTAAATACTCTTTTTTTTCATCCAGAGTTTAAGAGCATCTAAGGTGCAGAAATAATAATATATCCTAACAGTGCTGGCATCAGTCCATAACCCCAAAGATAGGTTGAAGAACCTCTTCAGGTTCCTTAGACAACACCACTACAACAATCAGGATAATTGGCTTTTTACACACCTCTATCCACCAGAAACAACTGTGGTGAGCAGTAAATTATAGTACTAAAAATGTAAAAGGTGCAGTATTCCAGATTTACAGTACACTATGATAAAATACTAAATGACTATAATTTTGCATATTTGAGGGTGTTTACTGAGGTTATTTTGATTGCTTCCGATTTTACTACCCCTTATTATCCATTTTTCATCTTTCCTATCGTCTACTATTCAGACAGATCTGTGCAGTTATCATTCCGTTTTCTGCATTTTAGGCTTATCTGTCACTTTGAAAAAAGAATTGTAGTCACTTTGTATAAAAATCATGCAATCTACTCTCTATTTTTAGCTCAGGCACACACACATAAGTTTGTATCCACAATTAACCATTTATTTTAAGTTTAAAACTCTTGCCTTTGTAACCACTCAGACTGCAGTGCAACAGCACTTTAATTAAACTTGGCTACTAAATTGCTTTCTGTCTCCCTAGCCGTGCGTTCTCGTTACCTCTTGAATGCTCTCCAATTTTTAATATGAGGCCTTGGTTACTCCCAAAGTATCAGATGCTGACTCCTCAATTGAATGCTCATATTTTTTCTAAGTTTGCTATAGTTCACATAATCCACAATGGATAGGTGGATATATATATATGAAGGGGTGCACAGACAAACAAAAAAAAATACAATCTGCCATCAGTCTATACACGAATGAACATTTCTAACTTTACTGTGCCATACAAAAAAAAAACGTGTTGTACAGCTCTCTCCATGCCCTTTAATTAGACATATTACTCTATATGTTATTGCATTTTTTTCCAAGGTCAACTTTGACCTTGGGTGCTAACAGTGAAAGTGAAGGTCAGACGCTTAGCCAAAGTAGGTTCTCATGTCCCCCAAGTTTTATGCTGTTGTGAAGTTTGAAGAACCTTTAACATTTGCGAGTAATAAGTCTTTACTGATTTTCAGATGGTATGTTATGGCCTTGACCTTGACATGATTTTCAGCAAAATTAAATTCTGGGTTTAACTGATTGTGCAGGATATATTTTTACTGATTTGATTTAAAAAAAAAAACTGAACTTGGTGAACATGTTTGAATTTCTTTTGGCGTTTCTGATTCATGCAGGGTCAAAAGTATACATACAAGCTGAAATATATACATTCACCCCCAATATCTGGTCAAATATTGCTTACCAAGTTGCACCTCAATAAGAGGCCATCAATTCCTGCCCTTAAGAACTACGAAAGAGATACAGCAAAGACCTAAGATTTCAGCCAGTGGTGTTCGGGATTTTGTCAAAATTGATGGAATTATAAACAGAGAAAAGTATCATCAGACACCTGCGGGTGTGTTATTTACATGCAGACAGGGAGGAAAAGCGAACCACAGATAAACCTTGAGATGTAAGATGTTAACCAAATCATGGCAATGTCTTGGTTTTCAGCATCTGTCATCTAAATCCGCATTGGCACACAGACACAACAGGGGCACACATATCATGCATTGTTTCAGGGTAAGAGGAAATCTGCAATCTGTGCACACAGGCCCTCGTGTACTAAATATTTAATTGATAATAAACAATGCTGTGAGTGATGTGAAGCTGGGTCAGCTGAAAAAGGTGTGTGGGGGGGGGTGAATAAAATTAAAGGGGAGAGGTCAAGGAATAGAAAGACATGTACTGTAAACAAAGAGCAGCTCAAGTCAAGGAGCTGGATTGTCCTCATGTTGCTACAATAATAGAGGATAAGAGGTCAACGCATGCTTGAAGTAAGAACACTTCTTTAATTTTACACATTAGGATCTGGCCTTGTTTGTAATGAGGGTCTATAATTCATAGCGCTTGCAGTGCTAAAGAGGGGGCGGACATGACTGTGCTGAAAGTAAAGCCGGCGCTCTCACTCCTCCATAGGGCAATTTAATTTGCACAATCAGATCAAGAATTACTGAAAATGACTTCAGTTGCTCCAGAACACCTCTCCACACATTAAGAAACATGACTCTGCAAAGCTTCAAGGATTCTCCTTCCCCAGTTATCACCTTAAAGCTTTTTTATATATATATATTTTTGTGTCTTCGTCTTCATTTGCTCCAAAAATGCCAAGAGATCACAACTCCTCTGAGACTAAATGGCTCAGAGATGTGGGTTTTATCCCTTTCCTGTCATCATTTTCAACCCCCTCTCACTCAGCAGTACAGTAGGAGTCATGAAAAAAACGCAAGGACCAACAAGAATAATAACACAAGAGGCACAGCTTATTAGCAGAACCTTCACATTCATCCGTGGCTCAGAGTTGTCCTCTTAAGATTGGCTCCAATTAAAGTTTAAATGAGTTATTTCTGGAATAACCTCGTAGAAAACAGCCTCGGGGAAGAAACAAAAACTGGTATTAAAAAAAAAAACTAAAAAAAAACTCCACCTAGCATGACAGATTAATATTTACTATATGTCAGAGAGAAGCACAACAAATGGTGCGAGAAAATAACTGGCTAGAGTTTGTACAAATTTGCTATGCCCTGAAGTTACTGGTACACAAAGACAGACAAATGAATGATGGATTTGGCCACCATATTTGTGCAGGCCTATTTTGAAACCTTCATCATTACACCCGTTTTAAAGTGCAGCCTTTTCTGCTACATTAAGGTTTCTGTTCATGTGCATATGAAATTTAAAGCAATAACTGTTGAAGGTTATAGCAATTGTTAAATCAGTCAGTCACTGCCATGTGTAGCTAGCTAACACGTATCAGTGCTTACAATGTTTGGCAGAGTGGTACTGGTTAGTTCCTGTGTTTTAGTCCAGTTTTTTTTTTTTTTTAAATAAGATAACCTCTTGATTGTCAAGATACTTAGTCAGGCAACATCAGATAACAGGCAACAAGTAATGATTTTATGAAACCTAATGTTAGTTAGTTTAAATTGCTAAAGTAGTTTCCCAAAACCAAATAAAGAGCATGCAACTAACATGTTACTCTAAACTCTCTACTAGAATCTTTGCACTGATAGGGCAGATGTTAAATGTCGCTGCCATAACAGGTAGCCCCTCAAAATAATTTAGTTGGGTAATGATAGTCCCCTGGATGTTGGAAATGCTAGCTAATGCTACAGTCACACTACTGAAGACAGTAGACAACCAACTTGCAGTTACACTGATTTTCAAATGGTTGCTTAAAAAATGGGGACCAAGTCTGCAACAAATCGATTGCTAATAGAACATACCAACTATCTGTAGTCAGTCATCCGCCTTATGTAAACTTACTCTATTGCATTGAGGGGGGGAAAAAAACGGCAGTAGAAAAAAGTGAGTCGGTTAAAGTTGGCCCTTACTCACTGCGATAAACTGGCTCAAACCTGTTGCTGTCCACATACACCGAAATTAATGTCAAACAGAATTTCACATCAACTACCTGCATTCAGAATCCAGCCAGAACCTCACAGATATGGAACAGAAATTCCTTCACAAATAGGCATACAACTACTGCAGGACAGCAGTTTAACTCCATAAAATAACACAACATAGATACAATACAACATAGAATACAACCAACTGGCATCCAGCTGATTGAGTCCCCTATTGGGGGAAAGTGTACCAATAAAGTACACTTCTTAAAAAAACATGCTGACCAACTGGGCTTACTAGTGCAGACTGACTCATTTTAATACGTTGATAATTTGTCTGCATTTCTAAATTAAATGGCAATTGTTTGCTGATGATGATGATGCGATTGCTTAGAGACAGGTTGTCAGCAACCAGGTGGCCTGTGCAATTGTCTTGCAATTGGTTGGTATTGTAAAGGCTAAATGGCTAAATGGCTTACTGGGCTTAAGCCCGGGTTGTTGTTTCAGAAGCCCGGGGTCTTTTGGAGAGTAATTTGTTTCATAGTTAGATGCCTGACTGACAACTGTATAAAAAAAAACCCCGCACAATATTCGACAAAACTCATCAGAACATGTATCTAGTAACTATTGTATCCTTTTAGGTTTGTTAACCCTCCCCCAAATCCCACATGCATATATATACTACCCTTTAGGGCTAAGCCCCGGGTGTCTAAAATGTCCGGCTCCACCTCTGATAGACTTCATGAACTTATGCTCTTAAGTTTTGAGGTTTTCCAAGTTACATTATATGAAAGTGGTTCACAAGAAATACATGAAAATATCTTATTTTTTAATGGCTTTCTTAATGCAATGGCCATGAAATCCATACAAACATAATAATCTGTTTTTACTTGCTGTAACTATTTCTTAACTTTTATGGAAATGATGCAAGACAAAATCGTCAGTCCTCAGTCTTTGTCAGAATACATTCGTAGGTTTATCTACAGCTAATGAGGCTTCAGCTGCCTGAGGTGGTAACGTTAACACTTTTTTTTTTGTTTGTTTGTTTTTTAAGTTCCTGTGTTTTCGAGACAAAATTTCCTCCTTTTTGTTCCTGCACTCGTTCTGCAGCTCAGCACATAAACACTGTTTGGGGAAAAGGGGAATTTTGTTTTAAAGTGGTCATAAAGTTGGTGGAAATCCACTTGATCTGATTAATTCAGAAACCCGGAGCCTCATTAAATTCAGATAAATCTGGGAAGTAGTTTTACACAGGAGTACTGTGATTTTTCTTTTTCTTTCTCTCTTTTTTTTTCTCTTTCTTTCTTTCTTTCTTTTTTTACTGCATCACTTCCAGCTGAACGAACATTACGGATGAATTCTTTAATGAGTGTAAAGCGAAGGAACGATTACACTAAGGAAAAAAACTGTTGGTTTAATTTAGACTTTAACAAGCATGAATCTAACTAAACAGTGGAAAGCTTCAAAGCTTTTTGCCACCAAGTAATGATGGGCCATTTTATAGTGTCTTCAACTATGTTCAAGGTTAGCTGTGTCATCGGATCAAACAGCGTTTTAACCTTTCATTGAGCTAGTGCAGCACAGGAACGTACAAGTGCCTCCAGTTGAAGCATATCGACTGTTCACTGCTCCTTAATGACACCCGGTGTGGAACAGATTCCTCAAACCTTGAAGAGTGGGACTTGAATTTGGTAAAAGCTAGGAGCATCAAGTAAGCATAAAACATATTTAATACTATGACTGCATAATATATATTTGAGAAGGCTTGTCATGAATATTTTATGTTCCGCTTCAGCACAAATAAACAGATAAAACCGACGGGGACTTAACATAGCATTAGTTATTCATAAACTCATTTTGCCCACTTAAATCAAAGCCCTTTTCAAATAAGAACATATACCTGTTTTTATAAGGTTAGGTATGCAGACTTCATTGATGCTAGTCATGGATGAAAGTTAAGCAAATTATTCCAAGAACAGAAAGAAGCTGTGGTAGTGCACAAGAGCCAAGCGCATGATGGAAGATTAGGCTTGAATGTAAAGCCTAATAGTGGATCTTCTGCACCAGCATCCACCTCCATCTGTAGGAAAAATGACAAAACTAGTACAGGAGCAAAACTGGATGCAGCAATGCACTGCAGAGTACACAGATACCTTTGCTAAGCACAGTGTGTCACAGTTTGACGCTTTTTATGTTCGAGTGTATACCAGCGTGTGCAGGCAATCTTGATTTGTCCACAGGTAAGCCTGTGTTTTTCAGTGCGTGGCAAACACACACCTGACAGATGAGAAAGGCTCAGGGCCCACCGGGGACCAATTTCCCCAGTCTGTTCCGAAGGCCTGTTCATTACCGTGAGCAGGGGGGAACAATACTCCGCAGCCCGCCAACTTCATTTGCTGCCATTTTCCCTCATTCTCTCCCTCTCTCCCCTCCTGAAACGCAGCGCGCCGCCCGACTTCCCACAGTGCACCACCGCGCGCCTGTGAAGCCGAGATTGGTTGCAGCGGGCTCTCCAAGGTTTCAAAGCTGTCGCCACTGCCTAGAATGTTTTCTCTCTCCCTCTATTTTTCATCTGTCATGTTTCTGAGAGTGAAAATAAACCAGACATCTTGGTCTTAGTTTTTTTTTTTCTCCTTCTTCCTCGGTATTACATGTGGGCTGTGAGCTGGCAGCGGGGGAGGAAAGATGGGGAGAGACAGAAGACAAAAGCCGAGATGCAGCCTGCATTTGAAGGACGCTAATACACTAAGATATCAGCGAATGGGACTTGAATGAAGAATCCTGTCTTAGTCTGGTCCTTTAAAGCTTGTTTGCTTGGTTCTCCGCTGCTCATGCATAGATATCTCCTCATACAACACGATGAATATTTTATTACAAAAGATGACACTAAACAAATAAAAAAGTATTGAAAATAGGTCTGCGGTTGGAAGTGAGACACCGACGCAATGAAGCAGAAGATGCAATTTGTATTTCGGTAGCGAGACGTAGCTAAAATTAGACGGCTGATGTACAATAACGATACTATATCATGCCAAGGCATGTAGCATATGATGGATCCATGCGGAAAATGAGATCTCATTTCACATTTCTTGCAACACTTATTCTTAGCGTGCAGGAATACAGACAAATAGAACCATCAAAAGGAAATTGATCCTTTGCATGAATCAGTTTTACAGTCAGCTCACAGATGGGTGTGCTCACAGCAGCATGCCGAATAAATCAGGTTTATAATGGCCCCTACTGCAGGCATGACAAAAAGTCTAGGGGAGGTGCTGAATCCCGTAAGAGGCGCACGGAGCAACCAGTGACAGGGTGTTTTTCTGAGTCATGATGCCGCCTCTTGGAATGAAGGGTATTCAGTAAGTAAGCCATTTCTCAGAGGGCCCAAACGTTTCCTTGAACTATTTGCTTTCAAGGGTGAATATCAATGATGTGTGGGAATTGGACTCTGCACTAGAAACAAACATGTTTGAGACTGAAACCTGAATAAGACAGTTCTGCAGAGAGAAACGGAAAGAAAGAAAGTTTCTCTTGTCTCAAGATTTTTGCATCTGTTTTTGTGATGAGACGATCAAATCCTCGAAGCTGTAGGTGCCGATACTCACTGTAAAACAAGTTGCAGGTTCATTTCATTAACTGCAAGCTGACGTTCAAGTATCTGGCAGCCTCAAACAAAGAGACAAGCTACAACTAGGCACCAGGTGTTAAAGCTTTCCGATGTTTCTCTCTGTTTCGGGTGTTTTGTTCTGATTACATACATGCTGCTCATGCTGCAGAGGTTTGGTCCTGGTCCCAAATCTCACCTAGCACAGAACTTGAGTTAAATATCAGTTTCTGTGCCGACTTGGTGTCAGCAATCAGGCTTAGACTTGTTTTCACCTTTCTCCCGAATTACTGTCATTGTGTTGAATGGCAGACATGGGGAGCTAATACACATCAGGCGAATTAGTATGCCCCTGAAGCGCTCGGTGCACTTTGTCAGGAGAGGTGATGTAAGAGGGGATAAATATTGCAGTTTCCCCTCCTGACCTGGTGCTCAACTTCCCCCCCGCACAGCGACACACTGCCCCCTCTGGGCTGGTAATGGAGATTATATACTTTCAGCTATTCAAACAACATGTTTCAAAGTGATTTATCTACTTTGTAAAGATGTGGGAGCATCAAAGCTCCTCGGGTCCTTTAATGAAGTGAACGCACCTTCCATACATTATGTTTTATATGGATTTCTATGCTTGAGGCATGAAAATGCAAACGAAAGAAATGAGAATTATACTTGTAAAAAAAGACAGTTGTACTTTTAACTGCTGTAAGGATTAGTTAATTAATAAACGACAGAACAATAAAACAGAAGAAATCGTCTTGAATTTGGGTTTCTGCAGTTTTAAGATTGAATATTTTAGAGACTCAACGATTTAGCAGAAATAAATGCATCATTAATTTAACTATTTCTAGTTGTTCACTACATATCTGATCATATTTGATGGTGTGCATCAGCAAAGTCCGCTTGGCAGTTAAACACAATTGGATTCTAAATATTTTAAATTAGTTCGGATACGGTAGGGTTTTATCAACATTCAGTACCAGAAATAAAGCTGAGCAGCCTGGTTACAACTGATAAAACTAATATTAAATATTTCACATTATCGGTATGTCAGTGCCGAGGGGTTAGGGGATTTATGCTTTTGTTAGTGGCAAGTACTTAGAAGGATCATTGTGGTCACATCCATTTTTTTTTAAATTAACAGTTTATCGTAAGGTTATACAAATGAAGTTCAGAATAAGTCCCCTAGATAACCTTAGACTCCATGAGGGGGAAAAAAACAAACCTAATATTACTTTCAAATTGTGCTAAATAAAACAAGGCAACATAACAGTTAAAAATGTTGGATGCGCTTCTCACAATCAGAATAAAAGATATTTATCCCTAAAATGCTGACTTCAATTAATTTGACAAGTAAATTTTCCATGAAATTTATATTAAATTTATTGAAATCTGGTCAAATGAAATATTGATTGGTACAATTTAATTTACGCCAAACACATTTTCCTTAATGATTTAATTATTTGAATAAATACACATGTGATTTTATATTTTTTTGTTATGTTTATGAGGGCAAAAACATCTGTTTTTAGCAACAGATTTTTTTTAAGCTTTTTCTTTTTTCTTTTTTCTTTTTTTAATAATTCAAAGGGTGTTATAATGGCAAAATGTCCTCCGTGTAGCCCATAAAACAGTGGGTGAAGATTATTCATTTTAACAGTTGGTAGTGTAAAGCCACTCAGGACTTCAACTGGATGATGTGCCAAAAGAATCAAATACCTGTCTAGCTTCAGGACATTTCTTACGCTCCTCACATTACGTGCCAAACACACTCTCCGAATTTGGTGGTCTGTTTAATAAGTTTCACAGTTTCCCACCTGTCCCTGCTGCTGTCCTACATCAGATATTGAGCTTTCATATGTGCAGGGATTCATGAGCTCAGCGCCTCTATGCCAAACTCTATTCTTAACTTAAGATAAAGAGAAATTAATAATTTGTGATGTTTGATTAGCTTGGTCTTAAGGTTTTAAGGGATTTGTAAACCAGTATAGTAGTTGCTACCTAGTAGATCCCTATATATTACTAAGCACAGGTTCATATAAATTACTGTTGATGTTTACTGATGATGTAATTAAAAACATGTGCATGCATTTTGTCCTAATAAAGATCAAATACCATCAATGGTTCTGCGTGCTCTCCTCAAAAGACTAAAGACAAACAGGACTCGGTGCTGAAGGATCAGTGTTGAGGGTAACTGATGAGACATCTTCCTTGCATTACTTTTGGATTCTTGCCATGGCCTTTCTAACAGATATATGCAAGCAGGCAGACCAGAAAAACAGAAGGTTATAAAGACTAGAAGCATGTATTAGCTACACTTAAATGTATTCATAAATTGTTCTTAAGACATGAACTTTTTTTTTTTGCCACTAAGTGCTTCACAAAGAACAAAGGTCATGAATAAAGATGAACAGAATACTGAAAACAAGAAGAAAAAAACAAGCATTTCACAAATGTTGTGATCTGGCTCAAAGCCTGCAAATGTGTACTCCAGTTTCTTAACATAACCTAATGTCATTACATTTCCTAGTTTCTTTAACTTGCCAGATAATTACAGAAATGGACCAACAATACCCTTTAATCTATATTGTAAACGTGAGAATTCGGGGCCATTCAGTGTATCAGCTAAGCTGTTTGCACTTTTATAGGGTTTGACGATAAATGCTACAACTTCTATTATGGGTATATCGTTTGATAGGACCTGCAATGTTCTGAGAGCTGAGAAAACTCCAGCTGCTAATAAAGATTTCATTATTTGCCACATCAACAACTACTGGCTGTTGTGGTGAAACGCAAACTGTTCTAAATTATACAAATGAGTTTGTTCTCACACAACGGAGCAGCACAGTGGTTCGAAAGAAAGTCCCGGGTTCTTCAGTCTCTTGCAATCCACCAGCGAGCTGTGTGGACTTTCTGTGGAAGTATGGATTCTCTCCGGGTACTCAGGCTTCCTCCCACAGTTCAGATCTAGAATCTCATACATTTTGAAAATGAAGTCATGCACTCTCAGCAACACCAAAAGGTCTGAAAAGGCCCACAAACATGCAATAACTGAAGGTGCCTGTTGTAAAGGCCAAAGAAAGCATCTCAAGGGTAGAAAACACAGTAGTGGTGATGCCAATTAGTTCTAGACTTCAGCCAATCACAAATGATTTCCCTCCAAGAATTAAAAAAAAAAATCTTTGTATTTAGAATTGGTAGTTTGCCCAGTCTTGTTTGAGCGTAATTTTTGAAGTGTAATTTTTTTTTTTAAATGACTCTAATCTCTATGAAGTTAATCCAATAGTTTGGTTCAATTAAAGTCACATTTAGATTTTTGTTTTGATCCGCTGTTGTAGTGTACAGAGATAAAATTATGAAAACTTATGTATATGTAAGTTTATGAACTAAAGTTACCCAACTTTTTATATAATAATGTACATGTGCTTACTTTTTTCCAAACTGTCAAATACTATCACCATCATGTTTCAGTTCTTGGGGCCAGTGGACCGTTTTCGAGCCCTTCATTACTGTGAAAAGGCCAGGAATGTTTCAGCTTCAGGCACATTCTCAGTTTCATACAGAAATAAGTTTTCTTTACCTTTTTTTTTTCCCCCTTGAGACTCCAGCACTCCGTTCAACACCTAATAGTTCCCACTGGTTTAAGAGTCAAGATCTGGAAATGTTGTGCCAGGTGAGGTTAGATTAACCATGGACTGCTGGTTTTAGCGAGCTTGGAGGTGAAGCAGGTCTCTGTGGTGCTGCAAAAATAAGGTGAAAACCCAATTTTTCAAGCACCTTTAAAAAAAATAAAAATAAAATCACTTGGCCTGTGCACTGATGCATGATATGGTTTGGACAGTTTGACAGAGAGCGCTTAAGGTAATTCAACACCTTCTTGCTTTCTGGCATCCATGGTATGTTAGGAACAGGTATTGGGAGTTTAGAGATGTGCCCTATATAAACATGCCCTGGGTTAACCTCATCTATAAATATATGGGAATTCTGAAAGTATCGGGTTGTGTGGACATTTTTGCTTGGAACAAGAAGAAAAAGGCTCATTGGATGGATGCTCCCGGGAGAGATTAAGCCTGTTGGATGCCATTCATTTGAACAGGGAGGAAAGGACAACCACTGGCTCAGTCTTGTCTGGATAGTGAAGTCCACCAGATACCTGGATAGACTGAATATCAACAGCTTTGATTCATTATTTAAATCTAGTTGGATTACAATCAGTCACGTTGTGTTTAGATGAAAGCCAAGTACGCAATACGTACTGTACACTTGATGGAATGTTCAGCAGACATATGGAGTATCTCATAACTTAAATGAGAAAATGCATAATTCAAAGACTTCCTCTGTTATATTGAAATGTGTAAACTCTTAAGCAGTTGAAGCCAGTTGAAATGTATTAATTTAATGGATGAGTGAAAATAGTTTTTAATTTAATAACATACTCTACGCATCGTTGCATGTGAGTCTTTCATAAATACAAATGAATGTACACACCTGAACTTTAATGTTTCTTTTTTTCCCCCTTCCTAAAAACTTAGTTTGGCAGCCTGCTCTCTCTGCATCTGTCTGTCCTTGTATTTCTTGGAACAGCTCACTCTACACTCGTCCCCCATTTGAACTAGTCCTAGCTCCATATATGTATGTCAGCCTAAGGGGGCTGTTTGTGAATATGTATGCAAGTGCACATGCGCAAACTGTGTTGTCCTACCTGGCACGGTGCTTCCAATCCCCGAGGACTATTGTTTGTGTAAGTGTGTGTAAGTGTGTGTATGTGTGTGTGTGTGTGCGTGCTTGAAACACTGCAGCTGTCTCATCATATCTATCTGTTCTGATGACTGAACATCAGTGCATCTCTCGGAGCTCCTACCCTTTAGAGCTCCACCCTGACAGACACATGTCAAACAATGCTTGACTGGAGTCTAATAACACAATGAAAAGCCGAACTTGCACACTATTGTGAGAAACACGCTGGGGACGCCGTCTTAATAGAGACCAGAACTGGATGGACAGAGTTTATCACATTATCAAGCATAACTATCAAGTATGACTGGGAACTCGTTTTACCATCACGCTCTACGAATGAGGCCTCTGCCATGAGTTTGAAATAGACGACCCTCTCAGTCCTGTTTTTGAATGTTCAGTCTCTGCTAACAACTTAGCCCCATCCCTTCTCTTTTTACGTTTTGATGGGCTTCAGTAACATTCAGCAGCTTCCCCAGAGAGTTTCTCGCTTTGTGGTTAGAAAGACAGTAACTCCACCGTGCTTTTGTTTTGTTTTTTTTGTTTTTTTTTAAAGAGTCTCTATTTTTCTCTGGAGAGTTAGAACTAACTGGAGGGCCACTCTAAACGAAACCAAGCAAAGCTGCAGAGGAGAATAAAGACTATCGTCACAAAGTCCAAGGAGTTAGAGCTGGAGTTTATCCAGAGGATGAGAGACTCACTCGACAGGCAGGTGATCATATTGCTCTTTTTCTTAAAGTTTTAAAAACAGATGGTGTATGTGTCTTTGTTCGGGTGTGCATACATATCCATCACAAGTTCAGTCCAAAATCTGTGAGGAGGAGGAAAGACTGCAGTTTACAACCAAGAGACAACAATTTCTTATGTGCCATTGTTTCTCTTGTGCAGCATTTCTTGGCTTTTTCCAGAAGTAGTAGCTCCTTTTAATATCTGAAATGCTGTTCCCTACAGGTACAGACACCACATATAGGCATAATTTATTTATAGACTTTCAACGGTCACACAGCTTCCACATATAAAAGCTCTTTGGCCATTATTAATCCCACCTTCCCCCACAAAGAACCAACATGCATTCTGGCTTGCACAAACTGAAGACACATGCTTTACTTTGCACAAACACAACTTAAAAAAAAAAATTAAACTAAATAGTTAACTAAAGAGATTAAAGAAAAATAATATTTGCTGTCTATTGCACAATAAAGATATTACATTTAATGATATATAAGTTGAATCTTCAAAACCTCAATATATTATTGTAAGTATGAGACAGTAATGCTTTTTGTTCCAAAAGAAAAATCTTAAGTGCTTAAAACATTCCCATTCAAGCGGGGATCGGTCAGTGAGAAGCAACAGCATGCAGGCTGAAGCAGCTTAAAATGCATGCCGCATATGACATTCACCCACAGGACAGAAAGGAGCATCAGCTGATCTGTCAGCTGATGTGGGCTGGCATCGAGATCAGCTGATCTGCCAGGACTGCTGAGCCTGATTTTGTGGCCTGCAAGAGCAATCACTGGGATCAGTTTCTGCTATCAAATCCTAATACTGATTGGGTGTGTGAATGGGTGGATGACTGGATATGTAAAGCGCTTTGGGGTCCTTAGGGACTAGTAAAGTGCTATACAAATACAGGCTATTTACCATTTGCCATTTTAAAACTTAGAAATGCAACATTTCTAATGTATCCCCTGGAAGTGCTAACTCACCGTGCGTTCTGGTAGTGGGATTCTAAAGCGACATCTTAAAAAAAATGATAACTAAGCCATGAAATACAATCTTGTAGAAGATTGTCCACGTCAGCTACTGTATGAAAAATCTACTAATCGGCTGGTTTGTGTTGCGATCTTGGCTACTCCAGTCTGCAGGGCAAAGTATCGTGGAGCAAGATCCTGAGCCCCAATTTGCTCCTGATGCATTCACTGGAGTGTAAATGTTAGAAAGCACTTAGAAATTAAATGTATATGAAATACAAAAAAACCCCAAACTACTGCTCATTTTGAGGATAAAGTTGAAATGTGGAGATTAAAGTTGTCGTTTCAAGCCAAACATTTGCTATGCATGCTATAAATTAGCGGTCCCCAACCTTTTTTGCGGCACGGACCGGTTTAATGTCAGACAATATTGTCATGGACCAGCCAAGACAAAAACTGTGGTATTTTGTAAATATAATAATAAATGCAACTTCACTGTGCAATTGTGTAACTTTATTAGCAGAATAAATGCGCCAACAATATTGGGAGTTGGCACATTTCAGGAGGAGCATTTCCTCTCTGCCCCTTAATGCTCTCTGGTCGCTATGGTAACGCATAAACTGGTATTCCTATTTATCCCTATTATATATTCTGTATTTATATGTGTGTGTATATATGGTATATTTATGCTTATATCCTTACTCTCATTCCCCTTTATCTGTAACATGCAATGTCTGTCGGTGCTGTGCTACTGGAAACGGAATTTCCCAGGGGAACCCACCCGAGGAATTAATAAAGTTTCATCTAATCTAATCTAAACATCTTTCAAAATAAGACACACAACTACAATACGGGAAAAGACCCAGGGAAACAGAGTTAATGATAAAAACCGTGAAAACCATAAATTTCACACCCGAGCCTCAACTCTCGCGGCCTGGTATCAAACAACTCACGGACCGGTACCAGTCCATGACCCGGGGATTGGGGACAGCTGGTCTACATAATGCGTGTGTAAAAGTTAGTGTTTCCACTTGATCAACTTTATCTTGTTGTGTCTAGTTGCATTAGGTGATACAACATCCAGTCTCTTTACTATACGACGGTGTAACCATGGATGTTCTTGCATTCTCTGCCAGGCATTTCACTTTGGACAAATCCAGCCAACTCTTCCAAGTTTGTGTGATTGTTTTTTTTTCTTCTGACCAGATGCACCACCTCTTAAACATCCTAATACTTACTTAATACTTAAAATAGTATTTCGTGTTTAATCTTGAAATTATTTTTTACTTTATTCTTAATAGAACGCTAATATGCTGTACTATTCTTAATGTAAACCACTATAAGCGCTCATGAAGAGTAGAAAAGACCTATATATGAAGCAGTCCATTTACTGTTCAGCCACTAGAAGTCAAAGCCAACAGGATGCACACAAACGCCAATCAACTAAAGAATCCAGCGTGATTTGTGATTCTAAAGCAGGTCCACAGTCACTTACCCCTCTATCTTGTGCTCATGTAGCTGAGCAGGTGTGTTGATGAAAAGGCGTTAAGTACAGTTGTTCCACTCACACACAAGTATACATCTGCTCTACACACGAACACAAACGTGTGAACTCGCGACTTCCCAGACCGTTTAGATTATTCCTGTAAAGGAAGTGTTGACAGGGAGCTACAAGTGGGGGATCAGAAGCGAGTTAATTAGCAGCCACATTTTCAGCTTCCCAAAGGGAAGAAAAAAATCTGCAGAGGGAAGACGGGGTGTGTGAATTTGACCTAACACATTCCAAACTGGGGAAAGCTAACTGATAATGAGTATGAATCACAGTACAATGCATTGCAAATACCACTGACTGTCTTCTAATTCGCACATGTAGAACTTTCTTATGTTAAAAAAAATGCACATCACTTTCACATCATTTTTAATTTTAACATATCTGGATCAGCGTTTGCCACAAGCATGCACTAAGGCACTTATTAACACTTAGTGTATTCATTTTGATGCCGTCACTGATTAATTAATTTCCTACAGGTCAACCAATTGTTGCAAAACTAACTTATTACAATGCAAATGACAAGCCCCACAATAAACAGCTGCTTCGGCAGCATCTTCGCCCTTAGACACAACCTATATTTATTTATCAAACAACACCAGAAAGCAGTTCAAAGTCTGAGGGGTTTTTAGCAGATGCAAATAAATCTTTCCAGACATTTTTTTTCTCCATATTTAACTATTTACACGTTCACTGAAACTGTATTAGTATTAATGAATCTCACGGCGCATAAGATACTGTGTGTTGTGTCTGATTAGAACAAACAATCTGTTTCTCTGATGGGGTCAGTGTGCTGTGGCCCTGCTAGCCTGATGTCTGAGCCAAGAAAAAAAAACAAGTCTTTGGATGTGTGTTATGAACAAGAACAAGCACTGTTTCTATTTAATTGTGTTTCTCCTCTAGGCGTCAAATAATTTGACACCTAGAGGGGAGATGTGTATTTGTATGAATATGAATTTTCTTTGACGCTGTTGCATTCTCTGTCTGAATGTGGACAATTTGTTTGAAAGCTTTCCACAGGCTGCATATAAATATATTTATAGCTTTCCAGTCTGTTGAATTCATGTTGGGGCAATACTAGCTCCCTCTGAAATTTGATCAGACCCCCTGGTGCACACCTACCAATGCGATTGGACTGCACACCATCACTTATACACCATATGAGAACACTGATAAGACCAGTGGTATATCAACTAAAGTGGTTTAATATTAACATATTTAAGATACATATTCATATAAAGTATAAATATGCAGCAATATTATACATTTATACATGTTTGTACATATTTTATATATTCATACCTAATCCATATTTATATACATATAAATACTTTATTATAACATACTTAGACTTAATGTATAAATACAATAAAATATCATTCACAGTGAAGAAGCAGCAACTTTAAAGACTTGACTGTCTGGAGGTCTAGACAGCTCATTAATACTCTACTTTGTTTACCAGATAGTTGCTTTAGCTTGACTCTTACCAAAGCTTTGGTTCGGTGAGTATGTGACGATAAATAAAAAGCATGCATACATCCCATGCAGACATTTAATCAATCTTTATACTGAAATACAGTGATTAGTACAACTCAAGTCCACAGAACTCTGAGCGCTGATCTTCTGATAGTCTAAACCCTTTCATATATGTAATTTGTACAAGCTGTAAAAATCTTAACTATCTTGCTTGAAACAAGTGAAACAAGATATCTGCATGAAATGGGTGAAACAATCGTACTTGCCTGAGAGCTTTTAGGAAGGCATTTAGGACCCAATTATAGACAAAATCAATTTGATAAGACTGTAATTTTGTGTAGTGAATAGAACAGCGACCAGAGTAGAATGGAGTGATTCACCGACTTGGATTTTACTGTGAGGAATATTGTCTCTGCCTTTGCCAACAAAGAGGGTGTATGAATGGGATGCGGTACAGGACGCTACATTCAAAGCAATCAGGCGCTTTTGATGCAGCCACCATGCTAAATGATTAAGTTTCATTCTTTAAAGATTTCTGCTCTTCTGCCCAGATAACGTGACTGGGGCAATGGCTTAAACAACAAAACCAGCACTAATTTATTTTTTCTCTGTGATTTTGTCATTCATTCAAATCAAATGGAACATAACAAAACAAAGTATCACAATTCATCACACATGAGTGGTGTTTAAGCAGGGCGCACTGGTAGGTCTGCAGCTTCGAGAAATTACCCTGCTCCTCGTGAAGTCTGGCATACTGTGAAATCAACATCATTGACGTTAACTGCTCGCTGCATGACCCGGATACAAAGACAGATTTCATCTGATATTACCTCTAGATTGCAGCTCGCAGGTCTTTAAAAGGCACGATGAGAAAGACTGTGAATAAACCAAGGGAAATATTCATTTCTGAACCCCATGTGGAGTGTGGTATGGCTTTCATTTCTCTGCTGCAATCAAATTTGAGAGTGGAAATGGCAACAAGCATCCAAAGGCCTGCTGGTAGCAGTGTGGCTCAAAGACAAAGGCACCATTGGTGGCCTGCAAACGGCAAGCCGCCTTCAGCGGTGCTATGATGCCTTCGCTGAGTAACAGGCATAATAAATCAACTGCCAGAGGAGAGATGAAGAAACAAAGTGTTGGGAGGAGCGCTGACGGCAGATGTAAGCATTTAGAGCAAGCCTGAAATAGGATTGAGAGGCGGAAGTGTAAAAATAAAAAGATTGAGAAGCTAAAGGTCTTTTTTTAACATTCATTTATTCTTTCTTCTAAGGGTTCATGCCCAATTTCAGACCTAAATGTTGCACTCTACAACTCTAAGGGCAGCAACTGAAAAATGGGTAACATATTTAAAGCCATCCACATCCTGTGGAGAAAACAAATAAATAATCATCTTTTTCAGATTATTTTTGTTACTAGTGAGCATTTCCACTAGTGTCTCTCTGCAACTTTTTTTGTTCAACACAAGAAAACAACAAAAACGAAACACTTGAGCCACCCCTTCATTGTGCCAAAGGCTAATCTTCCATTTGCAGTCCTATGGAAGGTCACAAGCAAAACCAAGACTTGTTTGCGTTGTTGCACACTACACTATCGAGCTCTTCCTGGACAATTTTTAAAACATCGCTGCCCTGAAAGTGTGCATAGTATATTGGTGTTAGGACCCTGTGGGAAGCTGTCTTTCATGTCATCTTGATGCAACATAAATTAGCCGTGTTTCACGTGAGTGAGCATGGACAGGAAGCATGGCTATATTTAGGAGTCTGGTTTTCTCCCATGATTAAACATGGAGCACAACAATTAACATTTTAAAGGTTAGCATCTTCGCAGAGAAAAATGCATGTTGTTCCTGCTGCGGTTCATGTGGCACAGTGTTTCTTCCACACTGCTGTCTGATGCCAGTGTTGTTTACTGCATATCATAAGAGTTTGACACAGTTAGGATGGAACCCAAGCTTAAGGTTCAGGCATAATCCGTCAGAGAGAGAGGGAGAGAGTAAGATTATGAGAAAATGATGAAAAACTGAGTAACATGGTGGAGGAAGACAGTGTTTCAACTCTGTTTCAACATAGGTAAAGGAGCTGACTTCAATCAAGATATGACTAGAGTGGGTCCAATAATGAGGTGGGGGGAAACTGCGCGAGTCGGTGCCTGATCCAGCTCCGATTGTGTGTAATTGCCCTCAAACAACGAAAAATAAAAATGGCTATGCAAACATTTAAAATAATATTTTTGTTAAAGGCAGAAAAATGGGGGGACCATGGAAATTCCTTGTCTGGATAGATTAACATAATTAGCCACTGTTGCTCACAGAAACGGAATGGAAACGGAGGTGAATTGAAGGGAAGTGAGTGAGAAAGAGACCTGAGGTAGGACTGTTCTTTTGTTCCATTGTAGGCAAAAAGCCAGCTATTCCCACATGACATCACCTCTCCATTGCTGTACACATTGCAGAATCTACACAGATGATTGCACAGCCCACAGTTTCCCCCCGCAGTTTTTCTTTACATCCCAAACATTGTTTTTTATTTGCATGTTCATATGCCGATATAGACCAAGCTTGTCTAACAGTCAGAACAAATCATACTTAAATATGCTGTTCACATATGTATATTTGTAAGACTTGACATTTAAGTATAGATGATGTGTCTAAAACATAAACATAGATTTAGCTTTGAAAATCCACAAGTGCCTCATGGACAGTGTAATGCCACGCACGCGCACACACACACACACACACACACACACACACACACAAAATTTCTATGTGTCACAGAAGTCCCAGCAAATATATACAAATCAGCATGAGAGTGCTAGGAATATTTCAATCACATTATGCTGTGCCGCATAAGCTCCCACTCAGCCCAGCTCCTGGGATCATGTTGCCTCACTACAGCATGAGCAGTGCCTGAGATGGTGGGCAGGACATTTTCTTTTATAAGCCTGCCAGGAGATGTCATTGTACTATCAGTATAAATTGGACCTCTGATGTTGTCACACATCATGGTTTATTGTAGCACAACAATCAGCCCTTGAGTGCTTTACCCTAATCCATTGCTGCTGAAAACTACAAGAGTACAAGAGTAGAACAACAGAGTAGAAATTGAATGAATTCTGGCAGGTATATTTTTTATTTTATTTTATTTTTTTTCACTTTAGCACCAAATCCATAGGTACTTGAAGTATCTCCATCTTTGCCAGATAACTTAAAAAGTAAAATATTACATGTGAAGTAGTAATGACAGTATCCAGCTCACCAGAAGAGTGCATTGCAGTTGCTTTTACATAAAATTCCCCACGGGATTGCTAACCTTGATGACTTTTAGCACTTGTAATTGCTAACTATTGTGTTAGCATACAGGGCGCCGTTTGTAAAGTGAAACATGCTGAAATTAATGGCAACATTTTTCCAAATTTAGCTCAAAACCTTACAAACGCATGTTTTTTCAAGTCAATTTTTACAACATTTAGTAACATATTTGTAACTTTTCATATTTAAAAAAAACAATTTCAAATGTTAAATCTAAATGTTACAGGAAACTAAATAATTAGCTAACATGCAAATTTATTGTGCTGCTCAACGGAAATACCAAAATAATAGCTTTAGCAAGCAAGCAATTTATTTATATAGCACTTTCAGATCAGCCCCCAGCTGAACACAAGGTGCTGTACACTTGACATGCCAGAAATGATACATAGAACATGTTTAAAAAAATAAAAAATAAGATGATTATTAAAATGACATTTAAAATAATAAAATTAGCACAAATAGCAAAAACAATAATAAAATAGTATAAAAATGATGATGAGAATGACATTTAAAACAATAAAATCAGCACATTAGATTAAAACAATAAAATCAGGGTCAGACTGTGTCATAAGCCAAGAAGTAAAAATGGGTTTTAAGACGTGTTTTAAAAGTGGACAGTGAAGGGGCCTCTCTATTGTGCTGGGAAAGATTGTTCCAGAGATTAGGAGCATCAATAGAGAAGGCCCTGTCCCCTCTGAGCTTTCTCCTGGACCTGGGTACCTCCAGACCTGAGAGACCTGGGGGGTGAGTAAGGATGCAGAAGCTCAGAGAGGTAAGTTGGGGCAAGACTGTTTAAACATTTAAAAACAAACATGAGAATTTTAAAATGAACTCTAAGATATACAGGCAGCCAATGGAGTGAAGCCAGGAAGGGAGTTATGTGCTCTCTTTTACGAGTTCTGGTTAAAAGTCGTGCAGCAGCATTTTGGACCAGCTGCAGACGAGAGAGAAGATGCTGACTAACTCCAAAATACAGTGCATTACAGTAATCTAAACGAGATGAAATAAAAGCATGGATTACCGTTTCAAGATACGGCCTGGATAAAATAGGGCTTATCTTTGCCAAGTGCCTTAAATGATAAAAACTGGACTTGACGGTAGCCCTAATTTGACTGTCTAATTTAAAATCACTGTCCATCTTAAAACCCAGGTTTGTAACAACAGATTTAAAATACTCTGCTAGGGTTCCCAAATCAATAACAGAGGGTTCACAAAGTCCACTAGGACCAAACAGAATCACCTCAGTTTTGCTTGAATTACATCTTAGAAAGTTTAGGGACATCCAAGATTTAATGGGATCTTGGATGTCCCTAAACTTCTAGACATGCTAGAAGTGGCTTAATAGAGAAGGCCTCTTTCTGCTTCAGAGGCAGATAAATCTGACAGTCGCCAGCATAACAGTGGAAGGATATTCCATGCCTTCTGAGGATGGTTCCCAGGGGCTGTAAATATAATGAAAAAAGCAGAGGCCCTAAAATTGAGCCCTGCGGGACCCCAGACTGAAAAGTGGCAGAGGAAGACTCATACCCTAAAAAGTTAACACTAAAAGTTCTGTCACAAAGATAAGACCTAAACCATTTCAAAGCAGTACCACGAATGCCTGCAAGATGGTGCAAGTCAGACAGTAAAATGTTGTGGTCTACAGTGTCAAAGGCAGCTGTTAGGTCAAGGAGGACAAGAACAACATGATTACCAGAATCACAGGAAAGGAGGATATCATTAAAAACCTTTAAGAGTGCTGACTCCGTGCTATGAAAGTTTTTAAGCAATGAAAGTTTTTAGCTGGACATGCTGCAGCGATTGTGAAGTGGAGACTGCAGCTGCTGAGAGTCCACTACTGCTGAACCTTTGGATGGCCTACAAAACGGATCTTCCGATGTTTTCAGCTAAATCGCTGGATGTGCTGGTAAGCAAGAAGTGAAGCCGCTTATGGCGTTGAGAAGTTACGGTGTTATTTTTGTGCCACTATTCTGAGCGCTTGTAAAAAAAAAATTGCAGGTGCAAGCAAGTATTGCATTTTGAGGAGAAATTTAGTTTGAGCGAAGAAAAGCAAAATTTGAGTCAACAAAAATTCATTGCTGCGTGCAAAAAATGTATTTCAGTGTTTGCTATTATCCATTCACACACACACAATAGCAGCCCTTCTCGCTCAGTTTTTGCATTTGCGCTTGCTTGCAATGTGTTGCTTGCGCTCTCAACATTTCTGCCCGTGCGCGTTCAACTCTTTCTGTACACCGTTATACTTGTGCTACGGAACCAGCCAATCACGGACTTGGATGCAAAAAAATCTGATTGGCTGTTTTGGTCTCCAATTAGATCGAGACTGGGAAATGACGTCCCAGAATCCATTTAGTTCAAAACTCAAACGAGGCATTGGCGGAGGAACACGGAGTGGCGGAGTTTGAAATATTACTCTTTCTGGGTCAGTGACCATCAGGGGAGAGCAGACACAATCTGACCACTACTGGCACACTTTTGCACCGGAGGTTTTCGTAAAGCTTTTATTTTGGTATTTCCGTAAAATTTCCGTATAAAAATAAATATGCCTAATACACAGATTCATGTTATATTAATATTCAAATCTACATATATTCCTCTATAATTATTAAACTATACATACCCAAATGTAGTGCTGTTTATAAAATGTCATTACATAAAATTATCAATTTTTAACATACAGTAAATTCACTTCATTGACCATTATACACAAGTTTATAATTTTTATTGTTACTGTGTTTGTTTTGGTTTTTTGTTGTTGTTCTTTTGTTTTTTATTGTAGGTCCCCCTCAGGTCATAACCCTCTGCTCTGTTCATGAACATTTTTTAAAATATTTTTTATTCTACAAGATTATTTATTGCTCTGGACATTAAATTTTAAATTTGACCAGATCCATAAATTTCAGCGTGTTTAAAAATAATGAGTACAAAAAACCTGATTAGTTAGCTTTTCTTTTCCATGAACTTAGTTTTATTTAAATTCAGTGACAATTTTTTCACATCAAAGCACTGTTTCAATTCATTTTTCTGGTATGTTTGCCTCTAAAAGTTCCTGTAAACCCTCACCTGACTAAAAGATATTAGTATCATCCGCAAATAGTATGTATTTCAGTATGTTTGAGACTATATTTGTCTTTTATGTATAATATGAATAATGGTTGGACCTATCACCAACCCCTGGGGAACTCCACATGCAGGTTGATTTGTATTCATCTGGCAGTCATCTATTTCAGAAAATTGATACATGTGTCTTAAGTAGCTCAACACCCAATTCAATCCAACCCCTCTAATAATGAGTCGTTCCAATTTATTGAATAGTATGTTGTGATCAGTGTTGAAAGCTTTTTTTTTTTGAGAGGGGTGGGGGGGAACAAATTATTTAGGGTTAGCTGTATTACTTGATCAATTATTAATAATAATGTTTGACACATTTCTAATACCTTTAATATTGATTTTGTTATTCTCTAATATTTCATTGCAATATTCCTTTTTTTAAAATCCTGAAAATATTAGTTTATTTTAAACTTTTTTTCCGTTGTTTCTTTATTTATAGTCTGTAAGAGTTTTTTTTTCTTTTTGCAGACATTTTCATACCTATAGTGATCCATGGACTACCTGTTTGTTTTTGACCTCCACTGCATTGGCTTATAGGACATTTCTTAGAATTTAATATTGTAAATGCCTTTCAAAATTTAGCATATGCTTTATTAATATCCTCCTCACAAACCTCACACCAGTTCTGTGTTAGTAATTCATTTTTAAATGTGTTTGTTTGCTTCAGTTCTCACTCTTTTAAATGTTATTACATTTAAAATAAATAAATAAAACTAAATTAATAAATTACAAATTACCATTTATCTCAGGTGAATTAATTGAAATTATTTCAATCCAGCCTCAAGGAAACATGAACGTCTGTTTTAAACATCAATGCTATGCATTAAACTGTTTTGCTGTTTTTCACTTTGGATTAGAATAGTAGACATGCTGAAGAACAGACCAGCACTGCTAACCCCCAAACCCCTGCTTGTGTAAAACAATTTTTTTTAAAAAAGCTACCATGCTTTCAAGAAAGATTACCACTAGATGACACATGGCAATACTGGAGGGTATCTAAATTGGAAAAGGGAGCTTGTATTTAGGTAGAAAGGAAATCAAAGAGTCAGATCAGTACTCTGCTAATCTCATTGCCATTTAGACCCAAATTGATTTCCATAGGAAGGACCAATGGCCCAGTGTTTCCTTAAAGCAGTCTCCTTGTTAAGAGCCCATGGCCTTATTCAATAGGAGCTAAAGGCCAGCCTGGTGTTTATAAGCAAGATAATTTGCTTAGTGTCTTACCATGTTTAGTAACAGCCCAATCAAATCATCCTTACAAGGTCACTCACCTCTGAGCTTTGCATTATTTCTAAAAGCAAATAGTTATGTGGTTCTTAAAACTATTAGCAATACTTTTAGTTCATTAATCCTGACAGGCATTAGGATCTTGTATGGCTAGGTTCTTGAGTTTTTCTGTCTTATTCAGGCAACACTGCCAGAATTACCATATTAAAACCTTTGAAAAGGGCTAAAAGGGCACATCATCAAATCAAATCAAAAATGTATTTATATAGCACATATTAAAAACAACAAAGTTGACCATAGTGTTTAACAGTCAGTAAAAGCATGAGAAAATTTAAAACAAAACAATAAAAACAGGACAGGAAACAATAGGTGACAACACAACAAGCCAGATTAGAGCCAACTAGTTAGAATCAAAAGCCAAAGTAAGAAGACAGGTTTTAAGATGTGATTTAAAAGACTGGATAGACAAGGCGGTACGAATATGAAAGTTTTCTGTTTTCATTTTAGACTGTGGGTGCTGAGAATTTGTCATCAAAAATTATGTGAAAGATCAAGTACCCTTTTAATAATGGAAAGAAAAATCTATTTTATTCCAGGAAAATAGTGTGGTAGCCCTTGGAGTCCTACATGTGTAAAACTGGCATACATTTTTCGTTCTTTTCCTGTAGTAACCTTTATCTATAATAATAATTTAGATGTACTGTTGGGAATGCATTATGGAACCATATAATCGATGCTGCACAAGGCAGACTGACCCAAATAAATTTATATCTCACTAAAGCTATCGCAACGGAGATAATGGCTGGGGTGAGAACTGGAAATGAACATCTGTTAGATATGTTAGATAAAATAAAATACCCAAACTACAGTATTAAAGGTTTGTGTCTTTGTTTAGGACTGACAATAAACTGACTTCCATCCTTTCATATCTACACAGATATGAGAGATGTGGATAGATGTAAATGGGCATGACAGATGAATTTAAAAGGTAGAGAAAGCACTGGCTGTGGAGACGTGGAGAATCTAAGAGAATAATAGGTAACCAGAATGAAGCCACATGAGAAAGAAAAAAAAAATCCAGGCGCTAAGAGCTGAAAGGTCCTCCAATCTTACCAGGCAGCTAGCTGTACTGTAAATATGTCCCACTTGGTGGGAATCAGTGTAAAAGGCAGCTAGCAGCTGGTGCTTAGCGGGGTCCTGCTGGCCCAAGCCCACAGCCGCCCCAGCTCACTGATGAAGACAGATGGATTGGGCCACAGCCCCGATGCAGGAAACACACCCCTGAGTCGGCAGATTAGAGCCAAGCTTCTGATGGAGGCCTGATAGACCACTGAGGGAGAGACAGCAGACTGGGAAGAGGAGAAATGCTAGGTACACAGGCGGTTCTTCACATGAACTTTTGAACCAAGGCATGATGCGGAATAAGGTCGGCTGAATGTTAATGTTTGAGTGAAACGGTGCACTGAGGAACTACAAAAGGGTCAAATTTTCAGAAGCACTGCGAATAAATGACCAGAATAAAGTGCATTCAGCTCATTAACAAATGACAACAGTGGCAAGGTAAGTTTAAAAAAGAGCTCCATTAAATTGATCGAGTGGGCCGGTAAGCTTTGTACTATTTTTATACCTGTATGGTAACAGACCCGCCAGGTAGTCCGGTGCTGTACAGCCATAGGTGCCGTGCCCATAAATGCATCACTGGATAACCAGGAAAATGGCACTGCCCTTTATTTTATTGTAATTTTAATCTGAACACCTCTTCTTATTTAGGGATGCTATCCAAAAAATGCTAAGTTCATGCTCCTAAAGGTGAGAAGAGGATTACAGTTGGGATAAAGAAAGCATCATATTTGCTTGTTATTTCTTTGCAGATAAGAATGGAAATCCTTAAAGAAGATGCATATATATAAAAAGGTGTAAAACAATTACAAAACTGTTTTTCCTCGTAAGATTTTGTCCCATTTGGGTTGCAGCTCAGAAACAGCATGCTCAAAAAACTACAATTTGTTTTGCCTGCAGTCTTATGGATATTAATGTTGAACTAAACCTTCACCTTTCTGAAATAACCTCGGGTTCATCTTTGTTAAAGTTCACGATATAAGTAGCTTATTTTGCTGAAATAGACATTCCACATAGGTCACTGGATTTACTTACTTTTTTATGACTACTAAGTTCACTCCTACCACTGCTCGCTGTCAACATCTGTCTCCTCTGCCTTTCAGTAATGTTCAACATTGCTGTTATCAAACTAAAGGCCTCGGAAATTTCTCAACCACTTATACAAAACTGCATGAGAAGACCAGACTACATAGCACATCGCATTATGATACTCCTGAACAAGCAGAGTATTCAAGAAAAAATTGCTTGCATGCATTTAGGCAGTGCGGTATACTGAGTAGTGGATCACTGACCACAAACCACTGAACTATCAGACAGCTTTACTGATCTGCATGAAAGGCTTGGAAGTAAGGCGTCAACATGCAGCAACACACAAAGTGCACATTTGGCTTTCAGATACAATGTGTACAAACATGCCTTTTAAAGCACCTCCAGCAAAAACATGGCAAGATTCCCAACCAATCTGCTGAGACTGACTGACTGAGACCCCTGAGCTGGTGAGAGCTACAGCAGTCCCGCGAGAATAGTTTATTGATTGGTAAAGGCCGTGTTAGGTGTGTTACAGTTGGCTCAGGCACACCTCTGATTGACTTAGTGTGATGAGGGCATAATTAAGACTGCAGCACATTAACAGATGGCTGAACTATCACACAGAGCAAGCGAGAGACTAGAAGCATGCCGTGCATATTATAGTGTGCTGAACTTCTCTATCAACATGTACGGCACCCACAGATGGTAGTTGAAGTGGCTTGAGAAAAAGCAATGTCCAGAACTTTTTGAAGATGGAGGTGCTATAATTATTTATGATATTTGACTCAAAGGGGTGTGGATATGGATGACTATGGAAAGTTTTACTTTATAGTTCTAAAAATGTATTTTAAATCATATTTCCTTGTGTTTAAGTAATACTGGCTTGTCTATACAAATGTAAGAAAGAGCTTGATCCATGACATGCTATAATGCAACACAGTAATGGTAAATAAAGTTTATCTCTAGTTTCCAGCATAAAAGTTGCAATTTGCTTACATTAATGAATATTCATGCTGACTGTATAAAATTTGTGTACAATGGATGTGCATACAAAGGGTAGAGTATAGAAACTGAAGACTGGTCTATTTTTACATTAGGAGACCGGCTCTCCGTGCACATATTTTATATATACACCGCCTACACATTGCTCTCTCGTCTGGAGTAGCCAGTTTCATTGTTTAGAGTGGAGGCGTAGTGTTGAAGCAGCTGCACTGCAAACACCTAGCCCCCTGAGCAACAGTTTTTATTTTACATTGAATTTGGAGGCAATAAAGCAAACTGTGTGGTGTTTTGAACAGAGACCTGAAGACTTTCTGAACACAGGTCAGACTTTCAGTAAGGCTTGTAATGGATAAAAAAGAAATCCACAATCCATAATAACCAGTTCTTGAAAGGCCACTTGACACTTGCTACATAAGCAAGCAAATCTCCATAAATTCACTGGTTATACAGCAGAAATTAATCTTTAAAGCCCGATACTTCATGGTCTAGGGGTATTATGTATTTTTATCATTGTGTTCTTAGGGTTTTCTCCTTGAATAAATATATATATAATTTCTTTGGGATTAATAAAGTATTCTGATTTAATGTTTTGTGCTGCAATATCTGGATTTGTATACCATTGCATGGATTTCGGATCATCTGCAATTATATTGCTCACCTTTAGCATTAGCTGCTGTTAACCAGCATTAATTAAACTTTCTTTGAAATGGATCTAGCCACATACAGAGCCAATGCACCTATAAAATTACACCTTGTTAACCGAAACTTACCACCCATCCATTTTCTTCCGTTTATCCAATTCAGAGTCACAATGGGATTGGAGCCTATCTCAGCTGCCGTGAGCTGAGAGGTGCCAGTCTGGCTAACGCACAGAGACGATCACTGACACCCGTAGCAATTTTTAGAATCATAAGTTAAGCTAATATGCATCTTGTAGACTGTGGGAGGAAGCCAAAGTACCAAGACCCTACATTGAAACACCACACAAAGGCACAAATGACCAGTGGGATTGAACCCAGGCCCATTTTGCTATGAGACAATGGTGCTAACCACTGCATCACCAGGTAAACTGGTGATAACTTCCAAAATCAACCTTTATGGTCTGTGATACTGTAATTTAAGAGGCCTGAAATGGATCTAGAATATTTCGCCTTGGGTTTAAAAGTAACTAGCTCATAATGACAGACTTTAGCTAATTACAGGTCTGATCAGACCTTATCTGTAGGTTGGTATTAAATAATATAAAGAACAAAAGAAAAAGTCTATTGAAAGTCAAAGGCAAAAGATTTTGACATGGAGGAGAGGTTTTCAATTTCTTTATGTGACCAAAACTCAACATTTATCTTTAATTGGCCCGCTACCATCAGGTGGGAGAAGTTTAGAAAGAGGGAAAGATACAAGATACATGTTCTAACTCTGGAATATGCTCATATTTTCTGCTTACTGTATCTTTAAAGAGTACAAAATAATTTCACTATTATACTTTTCATTTAGCATCCACTCACTTACACTAACTTGCATGTACATGCAGAAAACTGCATCTCTTAAACAGCTACACCAAAGAGCCACCATGCGGTGATTTTCTAGTCTAATGTTCACAACAATGGAAAAAAAGAGGTTGAGGATCAACATTCACTGAATTTCCTGGAAGTTCATTTGCCAGTGACTTACACAGCAGGTCTGCTCATTGTGTTTACTTCCATTTCCCAGTTTCAGCCCGGTGTTCACTCTGCTTGTCTTTTGTGTAGTTTTCCCCAACCAAATAGGATAAAAAGTTAATAGAGGAGAAGAACCTCAGGGAGCAGATGAGAAAACGGTAGTCACGATTCAAGCCACACACAATTTGATGACATGACCAGAAAAAATCAATAGGAATTCATTGTGAGAAACCCCTCAGAGCTCCACTGACAGAACAAAAAGAACAACTCAGTGCTGCTGAGCTGACGTGGTAATAGTCCAGTAAAGTCATTCTCCTAGAGGAATCAAACCATGCCTGCTCAAGCAGTGCATTATCCTTTCCATGGTTTACCCCCTGCTGCCAGCCTGTGTTCATCACCAGGGGCACCAGATTTTGACAGTGTTGTTTTCTGAAACACCTCTGATAATTTCAGGGCAGTTGAAAACAAGCAGCAGAATGAATAGTTTGCAGAAAGATGCAGAAAAAATGCATCTGTGCTTTTCTTTGTGGCAGTCAAGTAGCTTTTTTTGTTGAAATTGCAAAGCAGTTGGAGCCACTTTGTAAATTTGAGAGCGATGGAAGCCACTGCTGCCGCTTTAGCTATTGTTAGCAGATGACGCAAAACTTTGATTCAAGTGCGTGTATGTTGGTGATGCAAGTTCATGTAAAAGTTGAATGTTACTCTGGAAAAGACTGTATTCTAAACTACTGTTCTAATGGTTTATTAACGGTCTAGAGGCTTCTACAAAATGTGACTTGTGCTCTTAGGTCACCTAATACTTTACAACACCTGAAATTACTGTGGCCCTGCTATCTTCCCCTTCTTTTAAAGCTCTACTTTGCTCTTAAGGACATAGTTTATATTAACGCCATTCAAATATTCCTCTAATATGTAGGTTTAAGGGTTCTGTTGGCTTTTCCAAATATGACATGTGGTTTAGCTGCCATGGACGTAAAAGATCTTCTGTTTTTTATCCTTATTAGAAACAAATATTTTGTCAGCAACTAAAAACTCTTCTCTGAAAGAAAAGTGTCTCCATAACAGACACTTTAAAGAGTTTTACCTCTGTACACCACCCCAGTGGATTTTGCATGAAATAATGAAGCTGTGGCTGAAGTCAGGCTTTCAGCAATTAATTCAGGGCATTTAACCAAAATATTTCATTTAGGAATTATACATTATTTTAATGGTTTCAGCATCAAAATCAATTGCAGTCAATGACTGCCTGAAGTCTAGATAATTATTTCTATGGAAATAATTCTGTCATCATGCATTTTAGTTGTCGTCTTTTGTGGTGTTGCTGAGCCTGTTCACTGGTGGTGTAAGCCAAAAGGCCATTACACAGGGCCATTGGGCTCTTGTTGGAAGAGGTAGGACCACATCTGAGGAAACAGGGAAACTATTTCAGTTAGCCGATGTGTGTTTGTGATAAAATAGTATTATTTTACAATTTTCATATCGTTGTATATTCAGTAAGGGTGCATGTTCGGAGCTAAAAGTGCTGTTATCTGATTGGTCAGATCGGTTTATTGGGATCTAAAAAATCGAGCTTTGATTGCCAAAAATGAATGCCACACATTTGTCCAGTGAAATTATGGTTGGTGTGAATAGCTGGATTAACAAGAGGTGAGTTTGAAATATTTGCACAGATTTTATGCGTCATGTGCGTAAAGGCCTTAACTGTAACGATGGATGGAGCCATCACTAACCGATTCTTGCACGACTGTTTTAATGGCGTAATGAGCATTTTTGCACTGGTGAATTGTTTTTTGTTTTGTTTTTTTTAACTGAAAAATGAATGCGACCGTATATTGACAAGATTTCAGTGTTGATCAGCTAATACTAGCACTACATTGGGTAGCAAGGTAGCATACTCTTCTATATTTTGTACAATACTGTAAATAGGACCTCATCGTGCTGTATAAAATAAAATGTCAGACTAGCAGCTAAGAAGAAAAAAATCATTAGAAAAATAGTGAGCTTGTAAATAAGTAGGGTGATTTGACAAAATGCAAATTCAAAGCACTTGCATGGGAGACTTAGTTCTGAGGCCCACGAGCTCTGTCAAACTTGAATAAATTAATCTCAGGGGCTACATGTAGAGAAGCCATTCACAGGTTATGTTTCTGTCTTCAGTATTACTAGCCTACTCAGTGAACTCTGATTTTATTTCCTTATAGCTATGTAAAGAAGTGTGAGTTTGTGATAAACAAAGCAGTGAAAGTAACTGAATACTGTTAAAAATGATTTTAACATAAATATAGGCAAAATGATTTGCCATTAAAGGAGTAGTTAGGTAGCTGTACAACAGGCAGCAGTAGCGATGTGTGAGTTCTTTAGAGGCTTCAGCTTTGTTAGGGCCTGAAGCCTTGTTCCTATTACAAAACTTGTTCAATTAAGTACCTCTTCACTTGATTAACACAAGCAATCTTAATTAAGACATAATAAACCAATATGAAGAATCATCACCAGTAATCACTGGCAGGTATTTATTGTGCAATAAATCATGTAGATATTTTCATGATTAGGTCAACCTCAAGTCATGTTTCAAAATTGCATCCTAGACTTGACCAGGGAGACTTACTTCTCACTTGTGTGCCATCCTTCCTGCCCTGATGTTAACCCCTGCGCTGGTTTTCAACTCCACAGCAAACCCTTGAGGAGACGATGCTTCAAAATCTCATCTGACCTCATGTTTATTCATGTTTGTCGGAGAAACAAGAAAGGCCGCTTCACGGCCAAACTAGCCAGGCAGAACTAAGGCAATCACCCAAGAGATGGGAGAAGGAAGGAGCCTAACGTTTAATTTAATATACGCCCCATGGAGAATGAGTGCAGGTGACAGTGAGAGGTTGGATAAGGGCAAAAGACTACCTTTTAAACATGGCTGGCCTGATGCTAGCTTTGATGCAGCTGCCCTCTGGCCCTGACGGGCAGACTACTGAACCGCGTGGGCTGGAGTGGAAGCAAGGATCGAGAACCCTTGGCAGACACAAAAGCTCAGTAAACAGGGTCGCTATTTGCTCACCTTTGTCGGATGACTCATTGGAAAGGATTCAGCCGTATGCTAATGAGAAGAGTGGAGTTGTCTGGATAAAAGAGTCTCTAGAACTAGCAAGCATAGGGGTAAGGCGAGTTAAAAAAGCTGAATAATTTCAAATATTTTGGGATTAAATACTTTCACATCTCTCTCCCTTTAAACTTGAAATTTGAGGATTGCAGCTCTGCTTCTTTGTAAGGAGCAAAGGCTTCTGCTGGATCAAATACTTTCTTTTAGTGATTCATGTTTTCAAGTAGGTTTTAACCTCCAAAACTTGGAAGGCCCTGCACTCTCGTTTTTCAAGCATCCTGAAGATTCCTGTGTTCATTCAACAGGAGCTGTTTCAACACACAACAACCCAAATGCTGATTTAAGGCTTAAATAAACCACAGATACAATAAGCTTGCTGCATCAGATAGGGTAGTCACTTAAAAAATAAAATATGATGATGGCAGTGGGGGGCTAGATCACCATGGAAACTTATGCTGAACACACAACCTGATATAAAGCATGTGTTCTGGGAGTGCCACTTTTTCACAAATTCTTCCATTTATAGTGTCCTGTAAGTATGATATAAATTTGCACCATAACATAAATATACTTATTTTAATGCTCAGTGTGCTTGTACTGACCAAATTAATTATTTTCTTCAGCATCTGGCCTACTTATTTGCAGCACACTGTTATACTTTTATGTTCTTTATAGATTTGTATCACCTGTTCCTCTGAAAAGTTCTCTGAATGAAGAAAGCAATGCCAAATTGATTCATTTTGTGCAGAAGAAGACTTCAGCGACACGTCAGTTGCACCTTTTTATGTGAGCATGCACAGACCCTGAAGCAGAAAGCCCACGTTAACAAAGAAAGTTGTCACCAGCTGCTGTGATACCAGTTCCAGTACTGTGCAATGGTCTCGAGCCTCCCCTTGTTTCTCCATGTTTTACTGAGATAAAGATGCAGAGATTTCTTGAAACATGTGCAAACATACATGGAAAACATTATATCAGGTAAAACTTTTTATAATCTTTTTAAACAGTCTGCAGGAATTGTTCTCCTTCTTGAATGATATTCAAATATGATATTCCTTCATCAAAAGTACACACAAAAATGTATAGAATATACAAAATTAAATCATGTAATGTGACCACATATTATGATGTGATAAGTAATTTCAGCTTAAACCCATTTTAGCAAAGGCACTACACCACAGAGTTTGTCATGTTAGTTGCCAGATAATGATAAAATGCACCAAAAGGCACTCCTTATATATCCAGTATGTGTTTTATACCTGTGAGTTGCAGGCCAAAACCAACACGTTCTCGCTCCCAAAGCGTAACATTTTACCAGGGTGACAAATCGTTAGTATATTACGCTTTCGGCCACCCAACACATCCTTATATTACGAGTTTGAAAAAACACATAAGAACCGTTTGGAATTAATCTACACATGTACGTTTATTTTATTTAAATCGCTTTGGAAAACACTATCTAACACGATTAAGGTGATGATTAAGGTGGTGGTTAATGTGGTGGTTAATGTTAGGGATAAGGTTAGGGTTAGGGCTGGAATACACAGCTGGAACGTCTGTTACCACGAGAGCGTTATTCTGTTCAATTTCGTCCACAATCCGGCAGGTGGCATAGGAATGCGGAAGGTCACCTTTTGCGTTCCCGTGGAACGCCTTGGAATGTGACAAATCGTTGGTATATTACGCGTCGGGAGTGAGAACAGGCTCGCCAAAACATTTTTAGTGCTTTAAACAGGGTTTTCAGTGTTGATTTATGGGGTAATGACTCCACATTAGAGCCAGCCCCAAGTGGCTGCGAGAGGAACTGCAGTTTATGGCATTTGCACATTAGCTTAAGTTTTCAATCCTGGAAGTTGCTTGTTGATACAACCAGACTTCTTTTTCCGACCACAGGTAATGCCCCCTTCTGTCCGTTAGGAATAATGCACATTTCTTTTCAGACCATTTTCTTTATACAGTCTGTGGTCTTTTTCTTTTTTCCCATCCTTGCTACTCACTAGAACTACTCATATAAAGGTTTATGGAGTAGAATACTTTGGATTCAAGCTAAGTCATCTATTAAGTATCATAACTGAAGTGTATTTTGGCCATGTCCCTCTTTTATCACACATTTGAAACTGCACCAAACCTTCCTGCAGTAGTTTTAGAAAACCAATGCACAAATCTACTGAATATACTGTATACAGTGTGTCTTTTACAATAATACACAATCTCTCTTTCATATACACACACCTGCATTTCCCCGATCTCTTTTTTTTTTGTCTCGCGCTACACTGTAGTATTCAAAGCATTTGAAACTACCTGTCAACTCCCCTTTCAACTGAGGCAATAGTCTTCCGAGGAGGACAGCACAAGTTAAAAAAAATTAACTTCACTCATCTTGCCATTAAAAACAACCTGGAGTATTTGAATCTGTCAGGTGAAAATCCCCCGTAAGCTGCCGAACACAACAGAGCAGATATAGGAGTGGAGCTGAAAGATAAAACACCCCATCTTTTCTTGCGAGCTTCTCTTTGAAACTTCCCTTCAGTGTTGCCTCTGAGATGGAGGTTCTTTGCTCCCTGCAGAGCTCCTGCAGCTTCCCCCCCTCTCCCTGGAGAGATTTGCAGAGCGAGACAAATACCTTGGGTTTCTCTGCGGCTGTGTGTTCTCCAAAACTCGCCCCAGGCAATTTTAAATTAATACCTAGCACTGCCTTTCCCCTGATAATTATGTATCATCACCCATGAATGCTATAAACGGAGGATGCTTAGTGCTTGTATAATAGGGCTAAACTGCAGCAAAAACCTCATTCTGGATATAATGAATGCTGCATCTCTTAGAAAGGTGTTGAACATCTTTACAATTACAAGGAGCTCTGCGGGTTCTCAATATTTACATGCTATTACAGCCCCGTGCCTTCCAGCTATGCTTCCTTTTGTTGTAAGGAAGATATCTATGCCCATGCAAAATGTCAGTGTCTTGGATCAGCAGAAATTTGTCGCCTACTTAACTCTCTCCTGTCCTTTAAGCTGGTATAGGCTTTGTTTGTCTCTTCTACAAGCAAAAGGCAGCTCTTTTCTCAATAATGAGCAGACCGACAAGCCTGAGGTTTCTAACCGACTACAATTGTCCCAGGCTCGCTGAATGGCGAAGGCACATCTCTCCCAGTTTCTGTAATACTACCCGTGCTGCGAGGAGACTCCGCGATTAGCTGGAAATTCACTCCTGACATAATAGTTGTCAAATTAGAGCGAACCACCAACAATTATGAGTGTTGACAAGGTGAAAGTGTGAACATTTCCCAATCACCAACCACGCTGCATTCACAGTATCTTTATAGGCAAAAGAAAGAGGGGGTTTGCAAGTGTTCAAGGTCCCTCAGTCGGTTCTGTCAAGCAGCAACTGCTGTGCTGATTATTGGGTGAGAGCATTCCTCAACACCCTCTGAACGTGTCCCATGGCAGTGGGGGTCGTGTGGGGGTGGGGTGTGTGTGTGTGTGAACCTCACATTTTAGAGGTCTAAAACTAGGAATTTGTTCATCTCATCAAACCACAATTCTTAATCCAGTAATATTGGCTATTGTGGCACTGGT
>NW_005187415.1:3219479-3222058 GCF_000239375.1 Pundamilia nyererei
GGCACTGGTGCAAGAAACACCGTATCTATTCAGACATCAGCAGTGTGCAGGAACTTTTCCATTCCATTCCATGGTCACAGATTCACACCTTCAACTAATTTAGAATTACCAATTAAACTAACATACATATGTTTGGACTGTGGGAAAAGGGCAGACTGCCCCAGAAACAACCCTCCGAAGGAGAAAATGCAATCTCCACATAGAGGAAGCAGATTCGTGCCCAGGACCTTTTTGCTATGAGGCAATTATGCTAACCATGTCAAGACCACGTAAGAAGCAGACAAGTGTTAAGAATCTCTTGCACCCAACGGAAGGTAACAGAAGTACATCTGATACCTCCTGGCTGTCATTGAAATCTGTCAGTCAGTCCATTTGTATACATAGAATGGTTTACTGACTGTGTGGTCTGCTAGACTGCAGATAGAGTCCTCTGCCTTCTGCTTTCTTCTTGAAAAGTGAGCCAGAGTGTGGCAGTACAACTCCTTGGGGTACATACGGTTTTTGGACCTGTCATAGTGAATTCCACGTAGCTGCTTTGACTTAAGGGTGATGGTATTACACATGCTGAGCAACACCTGTGCTGTTCAATGATGAGCCAAAGGGTTTGCTGAAAAAAAGGCCTGTTATGTAATCATTAGGAACCTGCTTGTAACAACTAGTGAATTCCTTGTTCAAATAAAGCCTCATCATTTTGCGTCGAGCAACCCTAATCTGCTTTATTTTGTCTGCTTTGTCCTTTCATTTTAAATACCTCAAAATTCCATGTTACATGTTGCTGTAGTAAGGTTATTAAAAGTAAGAGGCAAAGATACAAAATATTACTTCACAGCAGACTTACTCATGTAGCATTATATAACGTGGAACTGACTCTAACCTCTTTTGGCAGCTGTCTTTCCTCACGGATTCCACTTTTGGGTTGCCAGCCACTTCTTCTATTTACAGTTTGCGATTTCACACAAAAAGTGCACTGATGTGAACTGTTTACACTATCTGCCCAAAGCCAATGCTGTGTCCAGCGAATAGACTCTCCTAACCAGAAGCAACAACATGCTCCTAGGCTTGCCTCCCATCCACAACCACTGAAGAGGCAGATTCATCACTCACGGTAAATCAACTCAGTTCTTTGCAGAAGCAGAAGTGTTCTGCCTTGTGAATGTCCTGCACCCAACAAAATGAAACAGGCTTATAATACTGTGACTCAAGTCAAACCTTATTTCTTCATATTTTTCTTCCAATAAGCCAGACTTTCTTAAAATGTTTAAAGTGGTCTTGAGTAACAATTCTCCTGGCTTTCTGAAGGTCTCTGAAAGTTTCTCTTTGGACATTGGCTGATTTTTCTTTCTTTTTCAGTCTAGTCCTTGTACCTGACCATGTTGTCAGCCTGTTTAACACTGACCTTTGAATCATTCTGGCATTTAAAAGATGGCATCTAACTCAAAAGACGAATCAATTTTGTGTCTACACATGACAGACAACTTTGCAAAGAACCGATATTAAATGGTATATTTAGACACTTTAATGTTCCCATTTCTTTAGTAAACTATACAAAAAATACTAAAGATAATAGAGTCTGACAGACATAAGATAATATTTTGCAGTGTAAAGTAGCAGGCCTAAAAACCTGAAAAGTATTGAAACTCTGTAATCTAATAAAGACCTTCCACAGGACCTGAGTGATGTGTCCTGACAGTTGATCCATTTGCAGTTTGCCAAGCTTCATCAGAAAATAGTCTCAGTGGAAGGGTGGCTGTCAAGCTATTCTTAACCCTTTATAGCCAAGTGTATCATATTTGGTACATGAGCTTTTGAGACTTCTACATCACCGGTGTGATTCCCAGATTAGACATGTCTGGTTTAGATAGTTTGGTTAAGTGTGTCAGGGGAGAAATACAACAGTATATGTCTACAGCTATCTGTAAAACACAGTGGAGGTTTTGTCATAGTTTGTATTTCAGCCAGTGGTCTGGTTGATCCACCATGAAACACCATCTGTAAAGCATTCGATTGACAACGGTTTCATTTTTCAGACTAATGTTTCCAAACATACTGGCAATGTAATAAAAACATACCTAGATAGTGTTCTGTTGTTCTGTTGTGTTGGCTGGACCTAGAAGGCAGGATAATAAACCAGCTGTTCTCCACAGAACCAGCAAATGTATACTCTCAGTGGCAAGGGAACAATGAGAACGGCACCACCAAGGCTGGAGACGGAGCAATACTGGAAGAGCATATAGGAGAAGGACGCAACCCATAATGGCAATGCTCAGTGGCTAGTGGATCATAGCAACCTCTCCGAACAGGGTCCAGTAACCATCATGGTGGCAGACATCCAAGCAAGGGTCTCTAGTATGAAGAGTTGGACAGCACCAGGCCCCGACATGGTTCACC
The DNA here is from genome assembly GCF_000239375.1 of Pundamilia nyererei. NCBI lineage: Eukaryota > Metazoa > Chordata > Actinopteri > Cichliformes > Cichlidae > Pundamilia > Pundamilia nyererei. Next base: position 3,221,868 of record NW_005187415.1, read on the forward strand.
CCTACTGGCTGAAGAAGTTGACTGCACTCCACGAGCGTCTGGCAGCACAAATGAACCAGCTGCTAGTTAACGAGAGACACCCAGAATGGCTAACCGAAGGTTGGACGGTCCTGATCCCCAAGGACCCCAAGAAGGGACCGGTCCCCTCCAACTACCGACCAATAACCTGCCTCAGTACTACATGGAAGCTC
>NW_005187415.1:3228679-3244822 GCF_000239375.1 Pundamilia nyererei
ATCGTCAACAGCAGGTGTGTTCGGGGAACCGGATTAGCGAGCTCACGGTTAGCGCGATGGTTTGGTCTTGGATGTGTCATTTGATCTTGGATGTAGTAAGCGACGTACGAAGAACGGGCCCCAGAAGAGCACAGTCCTAGGAACAGCTACTGCGCAGGACCCTCAAGCTCCCAGGCCTCTGGTAGAGGACCCAAGCTTGAAGGATTGACCGCCCACAGGGGCGAGTGGGGAATTTTTAAATTTTTTCATATATGCATTTCTATATATGTTTGTACATGTTTTAGTAAATCCCTGCACCCATTTCCCATTTTGCTTGCAAAATATACAGAAATGATTGGTAGCTTTTGCACAGTGTTGTACATCCACAAGGTTTCATAATGTAGAAATCACTCAAATATATGACATAGGGCAGTTTATTGAACTTGTAAATGAGTTAGGAGTCATTATGCATGACCTCAGTTTTTCTACACTCACAAAACCATAAAAGTTTGAACATTTATAATAATAATTTGCTGCTTCAACATTACATTCAAAGCTGTAAATTGTTATAGCTACATTTTGTTAAAAACACAGTATTTACATTAATTGTAATACACAAATTTTATATTTGGCATACTTACATTAATCTCATTTAATTTACAGGTTCTCAAGTGCTGATTAATGTGAATATTTAATCTCAAATAATTCACAACAAATCAAAAAGTAAATCAACCGTACAAAAAATGAAACATATCCAAACAATACCAAAGCTACCCATTCCCGCCCCCCAGCCAAAAACATTTTGCACAGGATTGAATTTATTAATATATTATGCCAAAAAAAATGTCTCCATTTTACAAAACAGTTTGAGATTTGCCTGCCACAGAACATTTACTTCACTGCAGCAATGCGATGTGGTTGTGCTGAGAAGTCAACTCACGTCCTCTTTTTAATTAAACAGAAAGTAGACGTCAACTGTACAAATATTTGTCAGTGATTAGCTTGTAAATATTTTCCCAACACAACATCATTCCTCATGTGTTTTAAGGTCACTGCTGACTGTGAAAATCTGCTCCAATTACTGCTTTGTCAAATAAAGACTTTAGAATAACAGTACAGGTCATAATGCGGACGACAAGCTATTGTTTGTGCTTTTCGAAAGTTTCGTCTTATCAGTAGGTTAAAGATTAATTTAGATTTTGGGGTAAAGTTTATTATTTATTAGGAAAACAGGGAAAAAGAGACCCTTTTGCAGCTGAGCTTCTCCTATTTTCTTGATTCCAGGTCCCAGTTTAAAAAAAGAAAAAGAAAAAGGTTCTCGACAGCACATTGTTCAGTTTCCTTTGGCACATTACTCGATCCCCTCCCCCCCTCCCTGTTGTCATATACATCATGCAGGAGGAATAGGATGTGTTCACGTTAACGGCAATAGGCATTGTAAAAATTCCAGCTTGCGTTAGAAACTGCACCTACCTTTACCTATGTGTTTGGTCCAGACTCTTCTTGTCACTATGGGTAATTTTAGCAAGTCGCTGATTTAAAAATGTTCGAATTTCAGAAGAAAGAATGGCAGCAGAGTGGTTTCTTTAAATTTCAAATCACACTAAAAGTCTGCTGAGGTTTCAAATTGAATGTGACCACATGAAGTAAAACTGCTCTCATTATTGTGCCAAAGTTGCATTTGCCAGAGTTTCTGTATTACTGCATATTAATAACAAATAAGGTCACAACTGCGGTCAAATTTGTAAAATCAACAACACTGTTATTAGATCTTTTGAATTCCATACATTTTTGTTAGTATCAGTTCAAAGTTTGAGGTTTTTGTACCACTGCTTATGTGGATATGAAAATAAGAACACACCGTTGTCTACTACGTACACTTCAATGAAATGCATACTCGAGGCCTCTAGCACCTTTTTTTTTTAGCCGTACAGTATACAAATATACTGAGCTGTTAAGGGGAAAAAAACGTGCAAGACTCACAGATAAAAGACTCTGTTTCCAATACTTAAGGCAAAACAATTCTCATATATACCAATATACATATATTTGAGATTATTACATCTATCAAAACTGTGTTTTTCTAGAGTGTTCGGTAAACGTGTGGTGTTACAACTGACTGTGGTGAGCTATTGTATGTACTAGAGCTAAAAGTGCAGAACGACCAAGTCAAAGTCAATGCAATGCCCTCTAGTAAATACAAAAGAAACTTTATCTGCCAGCTTTTCAGTTTCTAGACTGCCTGTTAATGTGTAGGCTTGTGTCTTTTACTGGAGTGTAGGTCAGGAATGCCAAATTGAATGTCTCTAAAAAAAAGTGAGTGCCATGTAGAAAAGTGCAAAATATGCCAGTTTTTTTTCTTCCCACCATCTCCTTTCGTGTGCTCTGTAACCAGCACCTATAGCTGAGACACCTTCCTGGGCAGAGGCCTCGGTCTGGGGACTCGAGGGTCGGCGGTTCCATCCAACTTCATGCTGCCTGTGCGGAGCTGGTGAGGTTTGGGCGGCAGGGCTGGGGGGTCCGTCTGTGGGGGAATGGAGAGACTGTGGGGAAGCGGCACGGGCCTGCGGGGGTTGTTCCTCTCGTACACACTGTAGGGTGGCGGTGTCTTGTTCTCTCTGCGGATGGGCTCGTCCGAGCTACTGGAGACAGAGTTTGGCAAGGTGGTAGGTGGAGGCAGTTGGTGGGGCGGATGGTCACCTGTGGGGAGCTCGGTTCCTGAAGCTTCGGACACACTACAGCGACTGAGGGAGGATATGCCGCTGCTGTAGCTGCCGGACAGAACTGGGGAGTTGGAGACCAGACTGGCAGATTGGCACTCAGTGGGCGAAGGGGTGAAAGGTGGCACTGTGGTCTAGATTGAAGAATAGGAGACTTTATTTAAAAATACTGTAGTTCACTGCACAAAGAAATAGCTTTACCAGTACGGGACATGGATATCATCAACAACAGTGATACTACTACCAAATCAAATCAATCTTTAGTATCTGTGTTTTTGTACAAAAATAAAAATCGAAGTGGTTTAGAGATTATAGGGAAAATAGTATTACGAAAAATGCAATATGTCATTTGTTGCTATTCATCAAATGTTTGTATTTGCCTGTCTTGATGCACACTCAGTCATCCAAGTCCCAAAAAGTTCATTCTGTTCACCTGAAAACACTACACCCACATGAAAAGAATCAACTTTTTGGGATTTGTATGTACCTATTTTTAAGACCTTCTAAGGCCCAGAAGAGTTTTGAATTCTGACCCGACACATAAAACACAACTTCAATAAGGCATACTTTCTTCTCCACATGACTGTATAAGCCCTATAATGGATCCTTGAGGTACACCATAGGCAATCTGGGGAGCAGATGGGAAGTTCCCATTCCTATAACTCCTAATAAACAGAAAATGATCTTAAATGTTTGCGTACACTAAACCCACAATGACTGACGTCAGAATAGCTACAGACAGAATAAGAGGTGAAGCTGTTGTGAAACTTGTAATCATTATTTTACTTTTAGACTTTTTTAATAAGGATATCAAAATATTAGCTGTTTGCCAGATTATTAATTACAAAGATTCGCTCTGTTTCTTTGTCTGATGTGAAAGAACTTTTAAGCAGTTCCTAAATTAAAAAAAACAAACAAACAAACAAAAAACACCCTTTTGAAAAGAAAGTCACCTCTGGAGGAAAAAAGTCACAAGAAAACTGATAAGATCTTGTGATATTGTGTGAAATTTCTTTTGGTAAACAATTAACTGGGCAATTAAAATATAATAACAGACAAACAGAAGATTGGGTTTTTGTTTTTTATAAATAAAAAAAACAAAAACTGACCACCTTCAACTTCAGTGATTTTTTTTTCTTCTTCTTTTTTTTAATTTCATTTGAATTACGGAGCCTGGAAGCAGAGTATTACTGAAGAGGAAATTAAAAAGTATAACAATAAAAAAAAAAACCAAAAGAATATATATAGTGATATTTTTGAGGATCTTCATCCCACGTATAACTGATAATTCATCTAGTAACACTTTCTAATAACCAATATTAAACAACACTTTTTTTCCCATGTCAATTACCATCACCATGAAATAACCTCCATGCTGGGGTTATGTTTCCCTCCCAAATGAACAAAACCTTAAGTGCATGACAAAAATATTTTGTAAATTACATATGTCATATAAGTTTTGTCTTAATTATCATGAGTCGCTTGTGATAACCACTTAACCTGTTGACCCCTCCCCCCCACTACGCTGGCTAAAACACGTGTGCTAACACAGCTGTGTGGCAACAATGAATAACCTTAAAAATGTAGTCGGTGAACAGAATGAGAGGACAAGTTTTCTTCACTCCATCAACTGGGCCTGTGCACCGAGACGAAAAAACACAATATGCTGCACTTCCCTCCAACAAAAATCCGATCACTCATCAAAATGTTTTTCTAAGCAATTACACCACACTGCCATTATATCTGCTGAAAATAATTGGATCTAGTGAAGTATACAGTTGATCAGTAAGGTTGCATTGTTCCTGCCACAGGGGCATGCACAAAGAGATGTATTTGACATGCACGACTGCACAAGCCTTTTCACATTTGTCCGAGCATGATAAAATCTGTATATTTAATACAATCCTGACAAGTACTTTAAACTCCTGACCCAGTTTTCCACCTCTGGAGATGAGTAAGTGCAGCCCTGTCAGACTTGCACCATGTGTTTTCTGCAGGTTCACTGCAGTCCTGGGGTTTGTGGTCTGGTAATAGGCCTCTGGCTGCACTGACTGATGTGTGCGTTTGGCATGGGTGCGCTCATGTGCCAGATAATGGGGCCCGCTGGAGGTCCACAGAGGATCCATCTCAAGCTGTGCTGAGATGGGCACTCGGCACTTCGCTACAGGCTTCTTCTATCGCCACATCGAGCATGCACGCAAACAAACGTGCCAACACACTTTGCCACACACAAATCTGATTGACAGAGCATGCTGAGCGCCAAGCTGTCACTCACACTTTGGTATCCAGTGTCTCGCTCTCTCTCTTTCTGTTTCATACACAAGTGGTGGGAAACGCACACAAACAGCCACATACGTGGCAGTTGTCACATGTGAGGAGACATCACACCTGTGACGATGCTGGGAGCTCAGCACTCCCGCTTGTGACAAATAAGATAGCATCTAGCAGAAGACTAGACAGCTTTTCAAAACAACTTTTTACCCTCATTAAAAGCTCCCTCACTGCTTAGTTAAACTTTCCCAGATTTCTTCTGCATTTGCAGACTGGTATTAAGATGATCATCAATAAATCCGAGCTTAAAAACAAATTGAGGTTTATCTATAGATAAACTTTGGGGTCAGAGACAATTAAAAAAAACATTTTTTAAAAAAAAAAACAAAAAAAAACAACCTCTTTCAAAACTTTCTTTCTTTCAAGATGTTGAGGGGAACATTCACTGCAGCACAAAGAGGTCTCGTCACTTTAATAGTAAAGGAAAAACAGACACAACAAATAGGGTTCAGGCTTTGAAACTTAAAAGGAATCCCGGCTATTAAGACATGTTTGCACTAAAATATGTACTGTGCTTTCAATAATAATGTGGTATTAAAATACGCCAAATGTTTTCCTTTTAAGCACATTTTGAAAATTGTCAACCAGTACTTTGTTTTCATCCTAATCTAAATCTATCAGTCACACAAGGACGCGAAAGTGGGGGGAAAACTACTGGTGTCTATGTGGCAACTGCTTGCCAATGGCAACTGCGACGGTGACTGAGAGCGCTTGTTGTAAAGAGCTCAATTTTATAGCAGCAGCTATCCATGGTATCACATAACCGCATGCTAAAGACATTAATAGATTTGAATTTTTATTATACAGTGAAATTACAATATCGTTATTTTTACATTCGCCATGATTCACAGTGCACCAAAACTTTGAAGCTGTAGGTCTTAATCCAGATGTTCTTTGGTCCTTTGTTAGCCTCCATGACCAGTATAGTGCTGGTCTACCAAGTTGTAACCAGGTCATTAATAGGCGAGTTAATTAATACCGTTGCTACACTATAAAAAACAAAACAGGTTAGCTGAAACGAAAGCGCCAATACTGCTGACAACCAATACAGGTCATCGTCCCAGAATGCATTGTGTGCGCAAAAACATGGCCGCTTCCACAGCTCCAAAATAGTTTTAAAAAACAAAGATTTAATGAACAACGAAAAAATTGTAGTTATTCTCAAATATGTAGTATTTTTTATGTAGTGGAGATAATTTGATAATTTTAGAGTAACCTGTCATAATAGTCGGGGTTCCTTTTAAATTCACTGACAGATCACTCCATCTGGTTTTGCATATTTTTGACGAGCACGCAGAGTGACATCGTCGTAGAGCTTGAATTCTAACTCAGAGTATAACAGTTGGTTTCTACCAGGTGTAGAGTTACTTAATACACTGTATGCCCTCTAGCCAGTCCCATTTTTTTGGACACTTTGGGACAGGTGTGACATGAAAGCTACAAAAACTTACATGAAACTACATGAAAACCATTAACAGTGCTGGAGCTGTTAATGGTTTCACTGAACAGTAATGCAAAGCTCCCCCAGTCTCATGGCTGACACAGAGTAGAATAAAGACCCTGCAGCTGGTTAGCTAGAGGATACCAGTACAGGAAAAAGATCTCGAGGCTGCTGCTAAACGTCTGTCAGGCTGATTATGAATATGATTTCAACTTGCCAACAGATGAAGCTCAGTCGGACCGGGTCTTTCCCAGTTGGGCTCAGTCGGTGTTTACAGTGAGCAGATTAAGGGACAGCTTTACAAACAGTCTGTGCCAGCGGGGAAAAAAATAATTTTCTTTAAAAAAAAACTCTTGGTGTTAAAAAGCTACTGTTGGGATTTACTAAGTGTAAGCCTTGGGACTGAAAGGCATGGACACAGGTATTTTTGCAGCTAATGTTATTGCATTCGTGCCCCAAATGATCCATCCACCTAAAAAAAAAAAAAATCGAGTCTTTTTAAATTCTCTTGTACATAAAAACTCAGTTGGTGAGATTTTGCTTATGATAAAAGAATTGTAGCTGAGATAGAACAATCCAGATACATTTTTATTTCACATCATTAGCATAACAATAAAAATACCAATACTTTCATTTTTACTTTTTTCTGTCCAAAATGATTCATGCCTCTCATTTCTTCAGTATCAGGGAAATTGCCGTTGACAGCACAGATATTTTCGCACACCCAGACTGTGCTCCGGATTTCTCTACAGGCAAAAAAACTAAGCTATGTCGATTTCTAGAGCATTTCTGGGAGCTATAAACTGAAGGGAGTTGGTAGAAACACTGTCAGTTCATGGTCCCATGGTTTTTCAACAAATGGGCCTGGAAACCTTGCAAAAGTGAGTAGAATCGTGAAACAGGACCAGTATATAAAGCTTCTCAACAAAAATACGAAGGAGTTTTCCAAAAAACCTGCTCTAGGGCAGCAAGAACTAACAACCATCTTCATGCCAACGAACTCAAAAAAACATTAAAGACCTGGAGAAGGTGGTTAAAGAGAAGTTGGCTAAAACCCCTGTGGTGACAGGAACAATGTGATCATCTACAAGAAGTATTTGGAGGAATAATCGGAACTGTATACTAAGAAAGGGTATGAATAATTCTGGAGTATCAAATACTAAAAGTTATTAAGTACAATGGTTAACAAAATTCTTAGACCTTACCTGTGATAAAAACAAAACACAAATATTTTCAAAATCTGTCAAAAACATGTTTAAAATTTAAAATGACATTTTTATTTATTGGGCAAATAAACTGAATTCCTATTTTTACAAATTTGAGCTATCCCACTCAAGTTCTCCGAAGAGTCAGATATTAATCAAGCGTAACATTCAACCATCAAACTATTTTTTTGGTAAGTAAATAACTGCAATTTGGCATTCTAATCAAAAATTAATGCGCTTTACTATTTTTCCTGCTTTTCTTTTTGGTAAAACACTCCATTTAAAATTAGATGGATTAAAAATGTCAAATTTTAGTATTCAAAGTATCACTTTGATTAAAAATGTGAATAGTGGTGGATTTAAAAACCATAAACTGGGGGGTTGGTCTAATAAATTTGTTAAGCACTGAAAATTGATAATTCACGTGACTGTATTTCCTAAAACCTTATGTCACCTTCTTGTATTATTGTGCAAGAAAACATTTCAAAAAAATAAAAAATAGGAAGAAATAAAATAAAAAAAAAACCCTAAAAAAAACCCCCAAGATTGGTATTTGTGGAAATTTCGCTTTCAGAGCATTTTTTCTTAAACCCTGGACAGTCGTAAAGTGTTTTCGTCTGAATGGGTTGTTAAGTTTGTTGTATAGCAGACTGCCTCTGCTCCTCTCTCACCTTCGAATACTGTAATCCGGTGTTTAGGTGTGTCTTATCCTGCCCTATTGAGTTTCAGCTACAGTAGTTGTTAACACTATGACCAGCTTAAGCAGGGTCAGGCTGTCTCAGCAAAGTAAGGAGAAACGTAAAAAAGAAAAGGAAAAAAAAGGAACTAACCTTTTGCGGTGATCTGGATGTGGGAACAGGAGACTGTGACCTCATGTTTTTAGCCGAGGAGCCTGGCAGATGAGAGAGAGAGAGAGAGGGGTAAAATAAAAATTAGAGAAGTGTTTTCTTCCATTCACAAGGATGACACAGCATGAGTCATACACACTTGGAGCAAAGAGGGGGGCAGTGGCTTAAAGCGTCAATGAGTCAAAATAAGTGCTGATGTGCTGCAGGTCCTTTGGACTGCCTTAAGCTGTTTTTACATCCAACAGCTGTTACTGCACTATGCAGAGAGGGCAGAAAAAGAAAAACACTCCATCTGCTTATTATGCTGCTGGGCAGTGCAATACATCAGGAAACACCAGGGAATAAGTCAACACGGGTGCATCTTTAAATAAGTAAATAACTAAAAGAGAGTTTGAGCTGTTGGTGGGGGGAAAACTGTTGTTGAAATGTAATGACATGCATTTGTCAAGGGGATTGAAATAAAAAAAAAAAACGGAAAAAAACAAGAAACTTGGAATTGACTGGAATTTTAATTGGCATTAACTTCAGCCATCTAGAAATTCCACAGAGAGTTCCACACTTGTTCACACGTGAACCAAACATCTTACAGAGGGAAATATCAGCAACTGAAGACTGTTAGTGAAGGAAATGCTGCTGCCACTGTAAGAGCAGAAGGACAGGAAACAGTGCCTCAGATGGAAAATGCTTTAGTAAGAAAAAGCGGTGTAAGCACCGGGTGTCAAAAGTCAGACTGGAAAATTAGTACCATTCGTCACTGGAGCACTTTCTTGGATCAGCTTTTTTTTTTTCCTTTTACCTGAGTACGGTGGCCTAGGAGGTACAGGAGGGCATAGCATTCTGCCACCAGAGTCAGAGGAGTGTGGCATACCCTCTTTGACACTGTCTAGGCTCCAACTACTGGGAGCGGGCCTCACTTTAGAGTACACAAAAACATGGCATGTCACATGACAAGGTATGGGTTACACAGGATAACATGAGAACACAGTGAAATGTTGCACATTTTAAATGGATGGTATGATTGTTGACAACATATTGAGTGCGATCTGATGACGACCACAAGTTAAACTGCAAAGTGTTTGCTGAGTTTAGAGCACAGAGACAATTTCAACCATTTAAAGATCCTAAAAAAAGAAATTATCAATCAGCTGCTTGTGATGAGCGATCAGATGCAACATGACTTCCATCTGCCAAAATAGAACAGTTTGGATTATTACACATGACAGATTTCACTCCTCATCATTTCCACGGGGGATGGAAAAATGTGATGCCACATACTTCAGGATTTAGCAAATCCTCCATGAGAGACTCATGACATTTGCAAGGGTTGTTGCTCATAACAAGTCCTGAATAGGCAATTTTTTTCAGAGTTTTTGATTGGTCTAAAATTATCCAAAAAAAGCTGTGTTTTGAACTCTGATTGTTGTTTTTCTAGTCTTCTGTTTTAAGAAGCTTGTGGCCAACCAGCTTCAAAATGGCATTGTCACTTTTTTTGGGGTCTGGCCTTCTTTTGTTGCCACACTGAATTACCTCCAGCCTTTTGAAAGCTTCACTGTCTTCAACTGACCAAATGCAATCTAGTGATAATTTCTGGTGCGTCCTGTACAATTGTGATTGTGCTGATTGCACATGTTGGCATCAAAAATGTTTGAAATCTTAGCCTAAAAATCAAAAACCTTATCAGAATGAAATAGATCTGCTTTAGTCACATCTTGACCGCTTGCAGGGCTCCTGTTATTTTTAGATCCTCTCCTGACCACTTGCACACGTCCATCTGTGATTTCACCATGGACCTCTAACTTGATACTTGCTGACTCAAACTTCATGTTGAAAAATCATGTCTTCAACCCAGAAACCAAAGAGAAATCTTCAATGAAATAGTCCCCATAGCCCTAGTCTGAAAGCAGCTTGGGCAATGTTTAGAAACACAACCAGGAGCATGCTTGCTCAACATTTACTGAGTTGTGCACTCTGAATTTGTCATCTGGGGTCAGAATGCAAACAAAGTTCTTCTTTAATGTCTGGAGGCATTTGAGTTAGATCATTCACTAACTTTGCATTAAAGGGTAACCTTGGGGCAGATTTACTAAGGCATTTTGCCAGTACAAACTGGGTTTTTGCTGTCGGTGCGTTGTGAGTGAGTACTTAGGTCACAGTTTCGAAAGTTGTGGTAGGCCTCAACTCAACTCTGGACTCAACTACTGAGCAGCCCTTTAACAAAAAATAAAGCAAAACAATATTCCTCTAATTTTATATTATAAACAACACTTTCCAGAGTCAGAAATAAAGGTTCATCGCAGATAATGCCACTTGTTCACTCGCAGGTTTCGTGTTAATTCTAACACCTTTTACTACGTTATGTGCCTGTAGGTGTCTCGACACCATATTGTGCATCTCTCGCTGCATTATTTACAGATCACAGCTGAATCACAAGGAAAGGTGTGCGTTTGTGTGCGAGTCACAAGCAAGGAAGCTACCGCATCCCCGCTCTTTACTCTTTTTTTAAGGTGTCTTTTCCGCAAATCCTCAATAATTATATAAAGGAACTGCTCTGAGAGTTGTTCTTTTTTATTTTGCTGCAAGAAACGGCAATAACTGTTTAAGTATTTTGAAATTATAATTGAGGCTGTTAACATTCTGCCTCAAATGGAAGGTATACCCAGAAAATACAAGACATGTGCATCTCCCTTTATCTGTGCTGAGCTAAATCACAACGAGTGGGCCGAACTAATCCATATGCGCTCGTACAGGAATGTCACATGTGTCCATCAGTACTGTAGGGATAGTACCTGCTCTTTTTTCCACTCTTTCAGAATGATGGATTAGAAAAAGCTATAATCTAGTCTGTGTGTGTATGTGAGTGTTTATGTGTGTGTTTGCAGTTGTGTGGAAACAAATAAAAATGCCTTCAGCCAATCTGTGGCCAAACTGTGACACACACATACCGCATGTCTGGACAGATAAAATGCTACTCTGTACAGTAGCATAAGCATCAATGAAGAGAGCTTTGTGTGTGTGTGTGTGATTGGGGTTTGTGCTTAATGGGTAAGCGCTGGGAACTGGATGTGGCAAATGTGCGGTAGCGCTGGGGTGCAAACACAACAAGAACAAAAAAACACATTTTGTAAAACACAAGCAAGATTTTTGAAATCACTAAATTTCAGACAGCACAGAGATGTTTCCAAAAATAAAAGGTGCGGAAATAGTGGGATAGTTTTTCGTTACCAATATTTTCTGTTTGCTATTGTTTGTCTGTGTGCAATTCTGTCTGTCAACAAAATAGCACAAAAAACTTTTTGAATGAATCCCGATAAAACTTTGTTGTGGGGGAGAGTGAGGTCACATTAACGATCCATTAAAATTTGGTTTACATCCACTAAGGTCTTTGAGGTCAATTTAATGGTTAATTGGTTGAAAATTGACAAAAATCTTATCAATTACATCACATTTGACCTCTGCCCTCTCCATATATTATTATATATGACCTCCCATATTATTGATCTGTGATAATAATGCTATATAGAGCTATTTAAAGCTATGTTTCATACTGCCATTGTTTGTATTGACAGCATATAGGGAATGATATATAGGGATTCTAAATATTACATTAGTTTGGAACTCTGACTTTGTCTTCAAAGTTAAATGATCTATGAGAATTCTAAATGTCACATTATAGTTTGCATCCAAATATCATGTCACCTTTGACCTCTGACCTCACTTTCATATTTCATTTCTGTCTTTCTTTCAAGTTGGCCCTAAAATCTGTCTCTCTAAAGCAGGTTTTGTTAAGAGAAAGAATGAGCTGCCTAGTTAGTTACTTAATAGGTACATTACCCATTACCTGTTCCTGCATTATAATAAAGCTTAGTTTGAAAGGACAGAATCATAAAGTGAAGAACATTTAGCTCTTTTCAGCTATCGTTGTGTTTTCTAAAATGCCCTGTTTTAATTTTTGTTGCGTTGCATCTCAGGGCCACCATAGAATCAGAAATAAACCATTTCTGAATCGACAATAAGAAACAGAGCATCAAAAAATGTGTTTAATGCAAAAGAGCGACTACGTGAGATAGCATCGTTTCCCTGGAAGGAGAGGGAACACTTGAAGGACATAAGAAATATGTTAAACAAAGTGTTTTTACCTTTATCTGGCGCTGAGAGGTTGGGGTCACTCCTCGGTAAAGTGGTATCGCCTATCTGATGAGCAGGGGCTCTCTGCACAAGGAAGAAGTTGTCCAAATTATTGTCTAGCACATACTGCACAGAACTGTATTTGTAACAGAATCACTGACCTGAAAAGCAAAAAGCATTGGGACAAATTTAACAGAACAGGATAAAAGAAGAAGAGTAACGAAGAAAGGCTGCTGTGCGTGACCTTCATAGCAGAGATTTGGATTTTGCAGAAGTGGGTGAACCCTCTCCGCACCTTTCCATACCCCCCCAAAAAAGAAAACCTATAAATAAGGTACCTTATTCTTAGTCTCTTGCTCTAATTACAGTAAATGATACAAGCGATCAATGTCTCTAATAATCAATATTCCATTAGCAGCTAATAGCGAGTCTTTCATTGCTGTCAGGTTGGAAATAATTGTTCGCCTCCCTAACATCAATACCTCCAAACTTCAAATGACTCAACACAAACAGGGGGAAGAAAAACAGGTGAACAGTGACAGGCACTGACCGCAAGAGATGAATGGCCTTGAAAGGCAAACATTATTTTTCTCTTATCGTGGCTTTGTCACTGCAGATGGAGTGTGTGATTGTGTTACAGTCTGTCCTTCATCGAGAAAAGAAGCTGCAATATCATAGCGTTCGTGTCGGCTCTTGTTGTTGTTGTAGCATTAGTTGGCTGTAAAGGATTTTTATTTATTTTATCTTTCTTGCTAACAGGAAAAAAGTGAGCTGGACTGTTTGACTTTAATAAAACATGAGTAACATCAGCAGCTCTTGAAAAACTGCACTTCTATGCTACGAATAGCCTCACGGCGTGTGCCCTCATCCGGAAGCCTTTTTTTTTTGACAGTCACTCATTGAAATATATTGTACATTGCAAAGGTGACCTTGTTTTCTGCCCCAGTATGCACCTTACGTGTGGCTGCAGTGCTGGACAAATATAGACCCTGCTTCTTCTTTGCCTTTTTTGTTAAAATCAGGCAGCCACACACTTGGATGACAGGTTGTGCCATGAGCAGGACTAATAGCAAAAGAACCATCTGTAAGGGCCACAACTGAAAGAAAAATTACTATTCCTCCATTCATTACCCTCCTAAGAAAAAATAAATAAATAGCACACTCACTTCAGCCAAAACCACCAGTTTTGAGCGTGGAGTCTATTAAGTTAGGTAGCAGTGGTCAACCCTGCAGTGCTTCACAGTGTTCGGGAATGAAAAACAGCACCATAGCTGCTGAATTCAACCAAAAACTTGACCCAGAATTCAAGAGTGGAGTGATATAAGCTCCAGTAGATTATGTTATCGGTTTTCTCACCGCTGTAATCCTCAGCTTTTGCCCGCTGTTAGTGGCGCATGAAACGGGATTTCAAGCTCGGTGGCTGGATGCCTCTTGCCGAAAAATTCCCCCATCGGCACTGCAGCCTAGTTGTCATGTAAGTACACAGTGGCGCCGTTGACTTTATGAACCTAAACTTATTTTTTCAGATAGTTCATGCTGGATGTTCATGTTTTTCAAGTTAACACTGTGAGGTTGGGAACCTTCACTTTCAGACACAAGCCTTAATCTCCTCCCCTGTAACTCTGTAGCTATCTCTCGTTTACTTTTATAAATATGCCAACCTCCTTACTTGATACCTAATCCAAGTTTAATATAAGTATCTACCACTGTAATAGTATATACAACAATCTGGGATAACACTGTGATCACCTGCTCAATATTATGTTGGTCCCTGCCTTTGCCCTTACCTATTAAGGCATGGACTCCACTAGACCCCTGAAGGTATGCTGTGGTATCTGCACCGAGATGTTACAAACAGATCTTTTAAGTAGTACGTTGTGAGGTGGAGCCTCCATGGAACCAAATTGTTTGTCCAGCACATCACACAGATGCTGGATTGGACAACAAACCCGTGCTCCTCAAAGCAATCCTCAACCATTTTTGCTTTGTGGCAATGTGCCTTATCCTACTGAAAGAGGCTACAGCAATCAGGGAATACTGCTTCCATAAAATGATCTACAGCAGGGGTGGGCAATTCCAGGCCTCGAGGGCCGGTGTCCTGCGGGTTTTAGATCTCACCTTGGGTCAACACACCTGAATCACACGATTAGTTCGTTACCAGGCCTCTGGAGAACTTCAGGACGTGTTGAGGAGCTAATTTAGACATTTAAATCAGCTGTGTTGGTTCAAGGATACATCTAAAACCTGCAGGGACACCGGCCCTCGAGGCCTGGAATTGCCCACCCCTGATCTACACGGTCTGTGGCAATACTTATGGGAGGTGGTACATGTCAAAGTAACATCCCCATGGATGGCAGGACCCAAAGTTTCCCAGCATAACGTTGACCAAAGCATCAAAGCCTCCACCATCTTGTCTTTTTCTCATAGTGCATCCTGGTGCCAGGTGTTCCCAAGATAAGCGACACACATGCTCATGTGCCCACTGTTGTGTATTCTGACACCCTTCTATCAGCTTGTCTTTTAGATCAGACCACACAGGTTAGCCTTCACTCCCCATGTGCATCAGTGAAACTTGAGCACCCATGACCCTGTCGTGGGTTACCCACTGTTCTTTCCTTTACCATTTTTAATAGACACTCACCACTGCAGATCAGGAACACCCAACAAGAGCTACAGTTTAGGAGATGCTCTGACCCACTCATCTAACATCACAACATGGGCTCTGTTAAACTCACTCAAACTCCCTTACACTTGCCTATTTTCCTAACAGGTGCCATGATGAGTGTTATTCACTTCACGTGCCAGTGATCAGAGCGTTACGCTCTATCAGTTGATACAAAGAAGTATGGAAAAGGATACAAAAGGCACTAAATACAAAACAATGCTTTTACATAACTTTAAAAAAACAAAGTTATGTAATGTATCTTCTTGCGTTACCATTTCTTTTTCTCTAAAACAACCTAATACACTGCTTATGAGAGCCAGACCCTTTGCAAAAAGGGATGGGATTAGTCATTTATTATTTTGTGCAAACAGGCTGAACTGACAAGAAGACACCTTCATGCAACACAAAGCGGAAAACAGTTCACAACTCCAGTGTCTCTATGCTCGCTTGTTAACAGTCACTGAGGTGTACTTCAAATTGAACATAACACTTGAAACGCATTCTAACAGGGAACACGAGGTATTATGACATATGCACTATAGCTATAAAAGGCGTATTTGAATGCCGTATTTGTAAGTGCAAATAAGATAAGATAGAACTTTATTAATCCCTCGGGTGGGTTCCACTGGGAAATTCGATTTCCAAAAAGCAAAAAGTTACAAAGTTACAGAGCTGGGCGATAGAACAATAACGATATGTATCGCGATATAACTTTTACTCGATAGAGAAATTAAGCTATCGCGATAGACCTCGCCGCTCTTGTTCTCTTAAAAAAAAAAAAGGTCAGCCGATCCAAATTAAGTAGCGCAGAGCCGAACCAATCACAGCC
>NW_005187415.1:3246148-3256426 GCF_000239375.1 Pundamilia nyererei
ATATAAATACAGAGACAAATATAAATAAAATATACGAAGGGGATAAATAGAATAAATAGAAATAAAAATAAAAATACAAGTGAATTGCACATTTCAAGTATTTGTGTGTGCTGACCTGTGCAGGATCGAGGGGGTTGGGGAAGATGGCACTGACCGGTCTCTCTCGTGGAGACAGACAGGCATTTTCTCTGGAATGCTTGTGTTTCTCTGCCATCTGAGGGGATCCTGGAATGGATGGCATGAGACATTAGAGCGGTAACAGACACACAGACGCACACACACACACAAGTAAATACACAAACGCATAAGGGACCAAACGACAGCAAGGTGTTAGGCTATTACCCGCAAACACTGGCAATCAGGAAAGGCCAATCTCTCTTTCTCCCCCCAAGCCTCTCCACCGTTCTTTCAGCCTCACTACTTCCACAACATGATAAATGGCTTGGCCACTCCTACACACACACACACACACACTAACACACACACACCCTCCTCACTTCCTCACCTCGTCTGTTACACTGGACAATCACAACAGAGATATGTGCTAGAGTTCGACACTATAACATATGTAACACGCCAACGGAGACGAACACAAAAGCCCGCCCCCACACACATGTTGGTACGTTTCTGGGTTTTTTTCTTTCACAGCACTTCTCCTCAGCTGCTGGAGCCATTGTATGGATGCTGATCCATTAGTGAATGTTACCGCACTTGGAGGGCTATCATATGAGCATGAAATGCCCATCGTTGGCTCTTATTCAGATAACACCACAGCAGCAATAATTCTCAACATGCTTTATGGGTAGACAGAGGGCACTTTTATAAGGGCGTCAGCCGCTGTCAGCACCTTGCCAAAGAGGAGTGTGTACGCTTCCATAAACGTCTTCATATATTCTTACTTTTTATGACGGGGATCAAGCAGAACACATTGAGATGAGAGCAAGAGAAGGCATTAGACATTCAAAATGCACCGCAGAGGAGGCTTGGATGACACCGGCCTGGACAGGAGATTGTGCTGAAGTCCAAGAGGGATACTCAGCTAAAATGATCTCTTACTCTCTCTTGCATTTTCACTAGCTCCATGTTTCTTTCAACAGCATTTCTCTCAGCTCTTTTTTTCCTTTTCTTTCTTTCTTTCTTTCTTTCTTTCTTTGGACTCATTTTGTATTCCTTCTATGTTTCAGGCTCGCACTATCCATTCAATGCTCCCTCCTCATTGTTCTCTTTTCTTCCCCCTGTCAACCTCCTCTGCATTTATCCCTAGCCGTCATCTAACCTCTCGAACCTCACCAGACAGGATGCTGCGGTGTATTGAGAGAACATTGTGTCAGTGAAAGGTCAAAGGTTCAGACTGTCCAGCTGAACCTCTGTCTGCTTCCTCTGTGTGGATTGAAATCTCAGCTAAAAGACTATTGTGTATAGTTTTTGTACAATAAGTGGTGTTGCTGAGTGCCAGACTCACCTCTGGCACTGGACGGGGCCGAGCTGGTGACGTTGGGCGAGGCAGAATGGTTGGAGCTGAGGCTCGAGGTAGATGGGCTGGGCTGCAGGTGGAAAAAAACAAAAATGATGAGTACATCAATACCACCATCAAACTACAGAATATCATGAAAATTTATAATTAATACAATCTACATCTACCAAAACAAAATCCCAGTTTGGTTGGCTTATACTGGACATGCTTGGTTTCTAATCTAGTTTGTGCAAAGCTGAGCATCTATTATAAGTTTTGTCTGTAACGTTTACCTTTTTCTCAGTAAGTAGGAAAAAAAAAACAGTACTAAGCAACAGTGGAATAAAGAAGTTATCATTAAAGTGCACTTCCTCAACTGTCCACTTGAGGTGGCTTTCAGAAGATACTCAGTCCCGTAGATGGCGATGTTAAAATGCCCAACTTCACTTGAAGAATTTGTATAGTTGCTGCCTAGCACAGAAAAGGCTGTGGCAGTTTTGCTAACTCATCTGTTTACATTTTATTAAGGCTTAAAAGTATTCATTACTGGAGATGTGGCCACTTTGTTTACTCAGTATGTGATGACACAGGCTGCTTTACTGCTAGTTGTTTGCTTATAAGTGCGCCCCAGGGCAGCTGTGGCTACAATGTAGCTTGTTATCGCCAGTGTGTGAATGTGTGTGTGAATGGGTGAATGACTGAATGTAGTGTAAAGTGCTTTGGGGTCCTTAAGGACTAGAAAAGCGCTATACAAATGCAGGCCATTTACCATTTATCAGCAGGAAAAGCTGTAAAAGTTATGAAGTCTAAAGTTTATGCCCTCTTTCACATTTTTCAAAGATGTCCAGTCGGTTGGATTGGAATCTCTGGCAGGTCAGCTCTGGCCCTTGGGCCTTATGTTTGAAAACCGTGCACTAAGAACCCGTTCTTTTATTATTTATTGGTTTGTTACATAGCATTAATTTGCATTCACATGTGTGATGCTCTTTTGCAGTGTGTGGATACACCTTGCTAACTAAATATAGTAACATCTGACTGAAACAAAATAGTGATGGCCATTTTCAATCAATTAAAAAACGAAAACAATATATTTCTAAATTATGATTCGTCCAACTTTTACTAAATTCTACCTGCTCTGTAAACTTAAGAAAAAAAGAAGCACAAACTAACTCTTTGTAACAGCTTCAGTCACATCCCTGAAAACATTTTTTTTCCCTCCCGTGTTTTCCCCTCTTCCTGTTATTCCAAGCCTGCCAGGTGCGGGAGACAGCCTGCCAGGAGTTGTCGGCAGCTTTCTGAATTGGCCAAATCTAGTTTAGATTAGACTCCAGCGAGGCTCCCCGGACGGGCCCACACAAAGCACTATGTCCTTATTTGATATAATCATGACAATTTGCACGGACAGACTGCGTTTCACACGAGCAAGAGTGGAAGATAGAGAGAAAAAGGGTCAGAGGAGAAATAGCAGTGAAATAGAGTGAGAGTGGATTAAAAAGCATTGCAAGTGAAATCTGAAGGGAGGAGGAGGGCAAATGCTGGGATATAGACTCAATCTACTAGGTTAAGTGCCTTTGTGTGGGCGTGTAGGCAAAGGCACAAAGGGAGACTACCTGCATGTTGAAGACTTCATCCGAGCTCTCCGATTGCCCTGTGATGTTACTGACTTCATTGGAGGCTTGAGATGACAGAGAGGACGAGGAGTAACGGTTCACCGCAGGGTAGCTGAAGAGGCTAAAGGCGAAAGAGAGAGGGTTATGATGGTTTACAATACAAAGGGTGAAGTTTCATACTATTATACATGATTAGATTTAAAAGTGGTTCACTCACCAAAGATTCAGCAGCAGTAAGGCCAATAAAAAGAAAAAAAAAAATAGACAAACAGAGAAACAGAAAATACCAGATTAGAAGGCAACTGATTCATCAATCACAGCATTCCATCATGCTGCCAAAAGGCACAAGAAAGAGATGTGACCTGGTTCTTCGTTGGAAACTGGAAAATAGAAAAAAAAAGGAAAAAAGAAATCAGAACTCAACAAGCAAAAATACGAAATGTCACAGGGAGATTGAGGTGATGTGTGCGTCTCCATCTTTCTTGTGTGTGGCTGTGCCCCGCGGGATCAGACTCTGGAGGCAGAATGTCGCAGGTAGACGAAGTGGCAGGGTCACTGAACACATCAAAACACACACGGATGCACGCACACACACACACAGTCTGCCTGCTGGCCCGACAGCAGCCACACAGAAAACATCCCTGTGGGTGCCAGCCAGCCACCCACACCTATTGTACTGAGCTAAGCCAGTAAAGAACTGAAGGAGGAAGAGAGAAAAGGCAGAGAGCATGACGTTGGAGGTGAGATGGAAACACAAAAAGAAAAAGAAAGTAAGATGCGAACAAAGGTCTGCACTGAAGGGCAGCGCTTATAGACCGAGTAAAGGAAGGTGAGAGAATACGAAGGAGAAATTTTATGCACTCCAGAGATGGAAGTTAAAGATCTTTTTGGGTGACTTGGCATAATAAACCAGAGAAGTAATTGACATTGAAAAGCAATACGTTTTCCTCACTTGTTAATTTAATTAGCTGAGAAAGACAGAGACATACGCGTAAAGCTACGGAAATTAAGAAAAGAGCCGTCACCTCCGCCTGGCAACTCCTCTGCCGCCATCTGGGCTAATGATGCTGGGCACGGAGTTCCTGCACGTCCGCGGGCTTCCGTTGGTGAAGTGCACCGGGCTCGCACGCACATACGCTGGAAACTCCTGGGGATTTTTTTAAATTGGGAGGGGGAGAAAGTGCACATGATTAAATGCTTCTTTGTGCCAGCGTGAGGTATATAAATAAAACACACAACATGTAGATGAAGGCAGTTTGTTTAATGAGGGGTGGTTTTCCCCTTTAGAGGAATAAAGGGGTCATTTACTCAGAATTCTTAGCACAGCAGTCAGTTTCTATTGTCACATTCACTGTTTGTTTCCATTAAGGCTCGAAGACTCTGATAAGTAATTTGAGGAAAATAAAGGAACACATGTTAGACAGCTTTAATCATCCTTACACATGAATGACATCCATTAGGTAAATGAACCTCTGTTTAACATAAAATCTGAATCTATCATTGAGTTACACATGTACAGCATTAGAAAAAGCTTTCTTTAAAGTCGATGCCTACCTGTATGCCTAGACTGGACTTCATGAGATGAAACTGGTCCACTAACTTCTTGTGCAGGGGTCTCATATCTTGAGGAACAAACTTCTCATGCACCGCGAGGCCATACTCCAATATATGTGCCTGCAGGACAAACAGAAAAAAGTGCACAATAACTGAAAGTCAAATTTAGGTGATAAAAATGATTCATCTTGTCTTTGCATTTAAAAAGACATCATGAGCTCAAGTGATGTTTCCAACCTGCTCGAACATGAGCTCTCTCAGTCGCCCGATCTTCTCTCCGTCCTCGGGGTGATTCATAATGTAGTCCTTCACGAAAAAGGCCTGCACAGAGGCAAAAATGCAGAACATCTGTTATGTATGCCCTGGGAGCTGAAGCAGCGGGCTTTTTTTCCCCTCTCCACAGCAGTGCTACCTGAATTGCAGCCTGCCTGACACAGCGAATTAGTGTCCACACAGCTATTTGTTGAGTACTTTCCATTTAAAATGTTCACAAAAACTGAGAAAAATTTGAGTTAAAAAAAAAAATTCACATCCTACTAAAATGCAGGGTTGAAAAGTCCTGTCTGGCAAATTTGTGTTGCAATATTAATATCAGGTTCAGTGGGCAGAATTAAAGTACATAGTGGCTAAAAATAGAAGGCGAAAAATACAGTGCCAAATGGATGTTAGTGAAATCAAAGCATTGATTTTGCTTTGATTTAAGAGCCAATTTGGTCTGCGATTTTAAAAGCCCCTTTTATATCACTTTCATTCGTGTCATTGTGCTCTGCTAGAGATCATGTCTCTTTAGAAACATCATCCTTCTTGATTTTGGCTTGCAGACTGTGCTTTCTATTCACTTTCCCAGACACTGCCTTCAAAAAAGAAAAAGAAAAAAGACTTAAAGGAGAAACTGATAAGATGAAAAATGCCCTGGTCTGCTTTGAATGATGATAACTGTTTTTTTTGCTTTTGCTTTTTTTTTTTTTTTTTTTTTTTTTTTTTTTTTTTTTTTTTTTTTTTTTTTGGGGGGGGGGGTTGTCACTTTCATACATTAAATGCAAGATCTTTCCTGCTTACAATGCCATCAACACTTGCAGTCTGTCTACAGATTATGTTAAATCCCTTTCAATCTGCATCAGAGTACACAAAGCGAGGGAGAACCGATGAAAAGGCCCACCTCACAATCTGCTTATGAATCTGCCGCACACTAACACACAAAAAACCCCAAAAGAAAACGAGACTGAAAGGTAAGGAGGAGTTCACTAAAAAGATCAGCACGGCTCCTCTCTCAAGGACACAGCTGTCTATCTCCAACGAGACACTTAAGAGAAGAGAAGCTGAAGGCTGCTTCAGACATATGCACTCCCAAACACACACATAGATGTCTATCAAAGGATGCATGCGGCTTGCAGACTATGAAACTTCAATAAAATAAGGAACCTTATTATTCCAGACAGGCATCCTCAGATCTTTATCAAGATGGCATAAATTAGTATGTGGTGGATATAATATTCCCTCTTATTAAACTGTGAAACAGAAAAAAAAAAATCTTATTGCATAAACATTATTACTCTATGGTGAGGTGGGACGCTCAAAGAGAGAAGTACTGAGTTTCACCAGAAATTCTATACAAGACCCCCAAAAACGGCATCAAAAAAATAATCAATAATTTTCTACAAATGATGGAAATTTCTCGTCGGGCTGCAGGGAGTGAGACCTCACCGTGGAGTGGCTCAGTTAATCATTAGAAAAGTCCAATTAGAGACGGAATGCTGAGGGGAGGGGGGGAATAAATCAGACAGCATTCCCCCTCAAGGGTTTCAACTCAAACTGCAGCAATAAATCTGAATATTAATAACGACAATTTCTCCTTCATTTGGAGCCGAGCAAACCTCCACAGCTGTCAATCGGCATTACGCGGGTAAATTAATAGATTTATAGATGCAGTCTGTGGGGCACCGCATGATATATTCTGCCAAGAAAAATGAGCTGCTGATATTGGTGCCAATGTGTCTGCTGCAGAAAAAAAAATTAAAAAATAAAACAAAACAAAACAAAAAAGGTCAAATCTGTGTCAGGCTCATGTGGTATGATCACATTCTGTTATTTATGTAAAAATATAAATTACAAAAGATTTGAAGGAGACGCTGGTCAGTTTTTACCCAGAGGAACAACATCTCTATGCATATCAATATTTACCTAACCTTGTAAACAATGTGTAAAACGGGAGGAAATATTTTGTACGTTGCAACATTTTATACAGATTTTTTTTGGTTTTCAGCAAAATAGTGGCAGCAAAGATAAAAAACACTTCTAAAATGCTTATTTTTGGGCTCTTATCAGCGTCCCACAACCCTTAATAGGGTACTTGTACTGAGGACATGCGCTTCACTCACAAGCACACACATACAGTATATGTTCCACAGAACACACATGCATTGTCACAGCGGTTGCTATGCGACACAGAGAAGGCAGCCGAGTCCACTCAATTTGTGGAGAACAAAAAAAAAAAATCTTTATTTCTTCTTTTCTAGTCTTCTTTCTTTTGAATTGAGCTCCTAATGGTTAAAGTGTCTCCACTCAAGGAGCATTTAAAAAAGCAGCAGCAAATGGAGCTCTTGATGAAATTGCCCATATTTCAACTTTCCATACCAATCTGTTACCACTTCATCATATAAATACTATAAGTTTGTGTGATTGGAAGATATGACTAGGAAGATTTTTGCACTTTATTAATCTGGCGCTCTGCCTCTTTAAGAATTCGGCTTGGTATATAATTAGCTAAACTTGGTGGATGACACCAGAAGGGTTAGGTAATAAGGTAAAGTTGCGAGTTGTACACCCACACTGATTGAGATTCTTAGAATCTTTACTAATGACTGTAGCACTATAAAGAACTGGCATTATGTCTCTGCCAAATAAAGTATTGGTGCTGTAATCTCCATGCATGCTAATAAGCTGTTCCGGAGCCTATGCTAGCTAATCTAGCTGTGGTTGTTACTCATTTTTTCACAGATAAAGCTTAAAGCACAGCCATGAACATAGCGGCAAAAATGCTAACATTAAGCTAAGTACACCACCAATTTGGTCCTGTGTTTGGTGTTACATTGACGATGTTCCCATCTAGTTTTACTTAAACACATTTTAGCAATTGTTCTCTCTGCAATACATACTTGCTTCAAAATACACAAGCGGCGTATTTATATATAATTTGTTAGAGAACATTGTGAAAATTATTTTTAGGGCATTAAAATTCAGTAATTTGCAAACATGGCAACTTCTTTCCAAGTTTTAGGACTACATTAGCCATCTAATCCCTGAAACTCCTTCCATTCTTCTATCTAACATTATTTGACCTCCCGCCTCTTTCCCCCCCACATCCACCTTATCATTCTATCTGACCAAAAAAATCCCCCCCACCGACCTATTCCTACACTACCCATCCATCTTGTTTTCCCACTTCCGCCCCCTCCAGCTTTCCACTCATCCATCTATTTGGTCAAGCCATCATCCAGCCATCAATGCATCCATCCATCCATCTGTTCATCCGCTCCACCCCTCCACAAAACACTTTCTGTCCATACATCTCTCCATTTTAAGCCACCTTCATGCATCATTAGGTAATCCATATGTCACTGCCTCTCATTCCTGCTTAGGTCTCTAAAATCCTCCAACCTTATCCTCCAGCAAGCCATTCATACCTCTTGGTAGCGGGCCAGTCCCCCGTTGACTGCGGCGTCGATGACCCCGTTGAGGCACATGGTGAGAGGGTTGATGTTCTGCATCTGCCGGCTCTGACACTGGGAGATCAATGTGCGCAACTGCAAGTTCTTGTTCTCGATCACCTCAATCGCATTCTCCAGTGGGCTTACCTCCACCTGTACACATGAAGGATGAAGAAACATTTTGTAGCTTTTTATATGAAGCTCTAAAGGGAGCTTTACAAATAATATCTGGAAGCTAAAATATCTATAAGGTATTTGAGTAATGTGGGAATTTTAGAGGGTCTGCTAAATAATAAATGCTACTGAGGTCCTTTATAGTGAAAGGTGAGGCAGTTTAAAACATATTAAGTTCTACAAATCAGGATATTTCAGCTTGTAATACTTTAGTTTTGACCACTTTTTTGTCCCAGAACAGAGCTGTTTTTTCTCCTAAAATACAGCAATTTGAAAAGCTGCTTAAAAAAATACAATGTTGCCAAAATTATTTGGACCTTTTAAGTTGATATGGTAAAAGTTTTAGCACCAGCCTATTTACACATTATGTGGTATACTTGACATCCAAAATGAGTCTTTTTAGAAGTAAACACTCGATACCAGCTTCTTGTTAAATTTGTTGGAAATGCTTTAAAGAGCCTTTTTAGTGAAAACTGCGCTCTGAGTGAGGCAGCTGCAAAGCTGGGTCAGTATCTTTAATTATATTTGTGCTATTTACCAAAAAACAAAAAACACCTACATGTATCAATTTATTAACCATTATTATAAAGAATTATTGTAGCAGCTTCATTTAAAACTAAGTACTATTTTTTTAAATATACATTAACATATGGACACTTTGTCACATACTCGTGAAGGCACAGTGAAATATTTTTTCCTTCATCCTGATTTCTTTTTCTGTATTTTTTCCTTCTCACACAAAGCTTAATCCTTTTGCTAATTGAGCTTTTGCCAGTCTCCATTTTAAATGCTACTGCACTCCACAGCCATCATAGAGTAACACTGGCTTTACAATCCATATTTCACACCACGCTCAGCAGCTGTGAAGTAAAGAATATGCGCTTAGACCATCACAGACAGACACTGTGTTGGACTGCACAGAACAACATTTCAAAATCTGTGTAAATCTGACCCTTAGAAATCTGATTGAGAAGACAAAGCATTTACATGTAACAGTGTAGCAATTGTCCCATGTCAAATTTGACAGGAATTTGCCAATTACAGGGGAAAGAAATCCCAATACAAAAATCTATTCTAAAAATTGGACACGTTGGTAATCACAGTAAAGCAGTTTGGCTTTTAGCGTGACATCCAATCAAACCAATTGCGGAAACTGAACATCCAATAGCCCCAAACCTATGACTTAGGTCATGATTGCTGCTCAGTCTAATGACTTGGATCAATACTTGTGTATTGGCTGTCATTACTCTAAATTCCAACCTGCAGAATAATAAAAAAAAGAAAGTATCACTGTGTCCCTTGTGTCAAATGGCTGTGTGTTGTGTTTATGCCTTCACTGCTATTTCATCAGACTGGGACACACTCACCAGTTCTCTCTTTTCAACTTCAAACCAGCGGGAGATGCCTGGAAGACTCTGGATCAGAGTCAGAGTTGTCCTCTCCACCCACAGACTCTGCATTCACACAATACATCCATGAGCATTAGCTGATTGCTAAACATATTTAAAAAATCCATAAATACTTAGGCTTGCTGTACACATATCTTAGTGGCAGCACTGTTCAGGATTTAATTGTTGATCCACAGTTAAAGGAAAATATAAAAATGCCTACAACCCAAAAACACACTTTTACTCATATGTCATATGTCTAATATCCTCTCCAACAGTTATGCTGTCAGCCAGCATGCTTGTTATATTTCCAGCCTCTCAAAAGGTCATTAAGACAGCACGCAAGCTATGAAATTTTAATATTAACAGCAGGCTCTAAATATAATAGATTT
>NW_005187415.1:3256616-3273614 GCF_000239375.1 Pundamilia nyererei
GTTTTTAAAAACTGCTAGCATGCTAGTTTTTCTCGTGAACTGTAACCTCAATGCCACAATGATGTGTCATGCCAAATGCTAGTAATGGTGTTCTAAGTTGATCACAATCTGATGTGTAGTGGGCATGCTACCATGTTAGTTTAACATCTTGGTATACTAACTGGGGCTAAAGGGCAATTGAGTTATGGATATGTGATCCATGCATTTTTACTTTGGGCGGCACGGTGGTTAGCACTGTTGCCCACAGCAAAAAGGTCCTGAGTTCAATTGTGGTTAACTGGTAACTCTAAATTGCCCATAGTTGTGAATGCAGGTGCGAATGGTTGTCTGTGTCTATGTGTTAGCCCTGGCGACCTGTCCAGGGTGTTCAAAAATCGGTAATCCTTTCACAACTTTGGGGGCGTTTTTGTTCAGCTGACCCTTATAAAGGCCTTCTAATGATCAAGATGCTAACACAGTATAGCTTCATTTATTTAGAGACAGTATCTTGCTCAAGGACACTCCAGCAGAGCAGATGAGCGCTGACATGCACTATTGATCCAGTGTCCTCAGGTTGAAGAAAGGTCTTCCGACGCACTGCACAACATTGCTGCCCTTTTATTGATTTTATGTTTTTTAAGGCCAAGAAATCCTCCTGAACAAGTCTTGAGAAAAAAAAAAAAGATAGAAAAAAAACATGCACTGCAGTTTAAGAGCAGGAAGTTGAAAGCAGAATCTCACATAAAAAAGCAATTTCTGTCATGCAGATAGAAACTTCAAGAAAAGCTTTCTTTCCTACTTCAGTTTATTACCATATCCTTCCTGCGGCATACTCTTGTCACTATGTCAAAGTTTATTATAGATATTATTTCCATCTAAGGACCAGAAATATCCAGTCCTGATGGAAATATGATATCACGATTAAATTTGGCCAAATAGCCTTGATGGAAGTGAGATGAGAAGGCTGCATGAAGCGTGTGCATTAAAGCAGAATATTTATGACAATAATATCCGCATCTGTGTGTCGGGTGTGCATATCTGTTTAGAGTGTGTGCATCTGCGTGACTGTTTGAGTGTGTGTAACTGCATCACGCTGTACAGGCTTCATTTGCACCAAGGAGTACACTGCTCTGACTAGTATCCGAGTTCCTGTGTATAATTACTGATACCGGAGTCACAATGAATAAAACATGCACTATACACAAAGTAATACCTGAGCACTGGTTCAAACTATCACTCCCTACATGGCCCATGATGGATGAACCAGGCAGAGAAGGAAGTACATGAAGCAGTTTCGTATCAGTGAAAAATGTTAATTTTCAGAAATGTATGATTTTAACTTTTGAAATATTCATTAAAAAAAAGACCTGTTTTCATAGCACATAACATTTTGCAGTGACTCCACATTCAGACTCATTTTTTTCCCTTTTTCTACTCAGCACTAATCCACAATCAATGGTTTGAAGAGAAGATAACCTTAGATAAATGCAGAGAAATTTTCTTTACCTTAAACTCATTCTCCTTGTCTTTGGTGCCCTTGTGAAAGGGCCGGTCATATCTGAACCTCCAGATGTGATTAAACTTGTAGAAGCTTTTGATGTTGTCAGGCACTCCATCTCTCTGTAGCACATCCTGACTGTCGGGGATGGGGGTTACAGCATAGATCTGTAGGTCTGAAAGCCCCTGAAGTTAAGGAAAGTGCAAGAGAGAGTGACAAGGGAAAGCACTGCAGACTTAAATGGAAAGAAATCTTCAATGACCCGAATGCATATCGGAACTTCAAACAGGACAAAGACCTACATAGGCAAGAGCTTATGTGCATATCGTTAATCAAGATATTGGCCACACATTTTCTTGCATAGACTAATGCAGAGGTAGGGAACGTTAGTCCTAGAGAGCCGGTGTCCTGCAGGTTTTAGATCTCACCCTGGGACACCACATCTGACTCAAATGATTAGGTCATTATCAGGCCTCTGGAGAACTTCAAGAAATGTTGAGGAGGTAATTTAGCCATTTAAAGCAGCTGCGTTGGATCAAGAACACATCTAAAACCTGCAGGACACCGGCTCTCGAGGCCTGGAGTTCGCTACCCCTGGACTAATGCATAGTCAAGCCGGACCAACGTATCAGCTAGTTATTATCATCGGACATCAAATATGTCAGCGATTTACTGATATGTGTATCAGCATTTGTAACTGCTGATAAAGGAAATTTTTAAAAGATGAGACAGAAGAAACACCTTTCGACCATGTTGTAAGTGATGATGTTGCGTAGTTTGTCCACCAGAGGGCACTATGCAACTTCCATGTTGACAACACGTTTTTGAAACCATAAAGTTTAGTTTTAAACCTCTCGGGCTCAAATTAAACTTTTTGTTGCTAATGCACAACCAAGTCCTGCAGTGGTACTTCTGAGTAAAAAAAAACCTCATAAAATATGTATGTGGGGTGATCAGGATGTTAGTTTTTAACTGTTGGAAATCGGCAACGCCTGCCTCGAGAGGGTTGAGCTGCATTGTCAAATTATTTCTAGAACAGACTCACTAATATCTTCACAAAATAACTGTGAGGAAAATCTTTTTACGTTTCAAAATCTGATATATCGGTCTATATATGAGTATGAGAAATTACAAATGTCGGTACGGCCTTAAAAATCCTATGTTAGTCAGGTTCTAATGCACAGTACATATCAAATTTTGTTCAAATTGTGTGTAATGTGTGTAATATATGTGTAAAACATGGTGAAGGTTCTGTCATTGTTTGGGAAACGCTTCAAAATTGATGCAATAAATGCAGAAAAGTACTGTGAGATTTTAAATCATCAATAACAAAACAACACCTGCTTGGCAACAATGTTTCAGCATGACAATGATCCCAAATACCCTGCAAATGCATTAAATTCATATCTGGATGGAGAAGTGCACAGTGGAGCACTATTAGTCATGGACTGGCCTCCCCAGATCAACATTATTAAAGCAGTGTGGGATCATCCTGACAGAATATGCAACAAAAAGCATCAAACATCCAAAGAAGATCTTTATATGTCCTTCGAGAAGCCTGGTGAACTATTCCTGAAGACTACTTAAAGAAATGACAATAAAACGTGCCTAAGGGAGTTCAGGCTATGTTGAAGAATAAACGTGATCATAACGTGATCATACCACATATTGACTTCCAAGCTTGTTAGGATTATACAAGCTGGTTTTTTTGCTTAATATGTTGTATTGTCATGTATGTTTCCCCATGTTTCAATAAATCGCAGCACCTACTTCCCCTTTTCCTGGCAGAATTAAAGGAAATGATGGGTGACTCAAAACTTTTGCCCAACACTGTAAAGCAGGAGGGAAAAATAAGTTTTTCTTTTGACTAGTATGAGAAAACATACAGTGAGACTTGACAACTTGAGCAGTGTAAAAAGGCAAGGAGTGAAAAGTGAGTTAAGTGTCTTTCAAAAATGCCCAGCCTCTCCTTTATTATGAGAAACCCTGCACTGATGAACAACTATATCAGAGAGAGGGAGGAGAGCTGACGCACATGAATTCATATGCATGAGTGTTTGTATCAAGGATTTACAGATGGGTGAGCAATCAGAGAGACTATTGATTGGCCTAATGTGAGAACAACACAGCAGCTACTTCATTCAGACGTCACTTTGAGTGGAGCGTCTGCATAAAAGGTAGGCACATCGTACATAAACTATTCAAAAATGAAAAGTACATCTTAACTTGAGGCTATTTTCTAATCAGTGTACATTTTGATGTCACCCGCACACCTGGAATATTTCCTAACAGCAACTTTGAGGGCTGCAACACTACTGTGTTGACAAACTCTGCCAACCTCCAGACAGGAAGACATACAAACACCTGCCAAAATACTTTAAACCTTTTTGCGATTGTTCCTGCTACACTAAGACTGCAATTTGCCGCAGTGACAAAGACACATACACACACACAGAAAGACAGACACCAGCCTCACTTTCATAGCTGGTAAACATGTCTATCTTCAGTCTGTTCTCTCTTTTACTGTTGTTTCCTTCAGTCTTTGTGTCACTATGTCATCAAGTCTGCCTGTTTTCTTCCCTCTTCTATCTAGGCCAGGGGTGCCCAATCCCAGTCCTCGAGAGCTACCGTCCTGCAGCTTTTAGATGCATCCTTGTTCCCACACACCCGAATCAAATGAATGGCTTGTTATCAGGCCTTTGCCAAACACGATGGCATGCTGAAGAGGTAATCAAACCATTTGATTCAGCTGTGTTGGAGTAGGGATGCATCTAAAAGCTGCAGGATAGTAGCTCTCGAGGACTGGGATTGGGCAGCCCTGATCTAGGCCAACAGTTGTCCCTTACATTGGTGTGAATAATTAAAAAGTCCCACATACTATAGGAGTGAATCTGAACACTGCATGGAAATGAGAAAAATGAAGGGAGCTTGAGCTTAGGTTAGTTGATTTGTACCTGGTCCCTGGTAGGAACATGGCTTAGTTGTTGTGTTTAAGGAAATGCAACACCTTAGTGCAGGGGTCCCCAATCCCAGTCCACGAGGGCTGGTGTCCCTGCAGGTTTTAGATGTGTCCTTGATCCATCACAGCTGATTTAAATGGATAAATGACCTTCTCAACATGTCTTGAAGTTCTCCAGAGGCCTGGTAATGAACTAATCATGTGATTCAGGTGTGTTGACCCAGGGTGAGATCTAACACCTGCAGGGACACCGGCCCTTGTGGACTGGGATTGGGGACCTCTGCCTTAGTGTGTCTGATTGTGATTTGTATTAAATTTTGTATACTGCATGCAATTTGCAGCACTGTATTTTTGCGTGATAGCATGTGCCTCATGTCGCCTGCAGGGCAATTGTGTACATGTATACACGAGGCTAGCTGAGCCTCCCTGGCAGCACAGTACACATGCATATGCAGTCGGTTTAGTCCCCACGTCCAAGACTGTATCTGCTTAGTTGGGGTTTCATGTTTGACCACAACTTTATTTCATGCCTCCATGTACACTGAAGGATACACTGTGCGTCTGCCTGGTATATGGTCTGGTCGGGCTGGTTTACGTGCTGCATGGCGATGGCGTGGGGGAACTCGTTGAGCATCCGCTGCTGGAATGCCTCCAGCCTCTCGTAGTCATGGCCTCGGCACACAAACTCCTTATTCTGCAGCGGAGGGGGGTTAGGAAAGAAGCAGCGTGGGGTTAGCTTGACATCTAGTGGGCACAGACTGAAACTGCAGCACCATCTGCAAACTCCACCAAGGACAGGGCCTGTTACATCATTAAATGGCACTGAATAAGACTTGCTGAATGTCACCTTCCACTGGAAGAGTCTTATATAAGAAAAGTTCATTCTTTCAGAAGCGCCGTTTCTTTTTTGAAGAGGGTGAAAGTATTATTCCCTTCAACTAGCTGTTCAAGACAAAGAGGGAATATGGTGATTTACATACCCGTAAGAAGAAAGGAAACTTCTTCCCATAGAATCCGACTCTGAAGAATTCAGGTTCTAATCTTTGCTGATCCATGATCTTGTCATAGAGAGATGCTTCCATCATCTGACAATAAAAGACAAAACTGCTTATAAACCAACAGTGTCTAATCTGTTAGTTTTATTATGCATTTTTCTGACTAACCAGGGCATCATCAGGTTACAAAAAAACAAAGGACTCCTCAAGTAGCATCCCCACAGCTTCTGGAACAACTTACCCTCATTTTACTCAAGTTCCTGTAGTCGTAGTACGACTCGTACTGGTCAGCAAGCTCTCTGCAAAGGATGATGCCATTCTCCCAACACTGAGGACACAAAAACACACACTTATTCCCTGTCACCTTCATCGTGCCCAGTCTGACAGTTACAGACTGACCCGAAACCTACTTAACACTAAGACACTTGTTCTGCAGTGCTCACACAATCGGTCTCCACTGGATGGCACTGGCGAGTCAACAACGCCAGCAGACACAAACAACCTCTCGATGCAGATACGTGCAGCACCAACCATCTTACTAATTAAATGAAAAGCTTTCCTTTCCTGCTGCCTTCCACTCTGTGATCGGGAGCACTGGAAGATGGCATAATTCGTGAATGTAAAGGATATTTGCACTACGAGTAACGAGGGGTGGCATTTTTAACGATTCAAAGAGATTTCCCCCCAAACATCAGAGGTAATGATGCGTTATTTTGAGAGGGTGAGCGTAGTTTTGTTTTGCCATTTCCCCCCTTCCCCTGAGAGTACAGAGAAACAGCAAAGGTAGTTAGGATAACGAGATAAAACTGGAAAAGAGAAGTGAAGTTGGGATGATGAAAGAAAGCAACTCCTGAGAGACGAAAACAAAACTACAGCCTGGGAACCGTTTATCAAGTGAGAAACGCTGCGTCCTGAATTAGCTGAGCTCTGTTTGCGCTCACATTTCTCACTGATGAGATTATTTTAGCTAAATGCGGCACCATCAGAGCGAATCATGCTTTAACAGTCAGCGTGGCCATCATCGCCATCTGAGAGGAACAGTGTGGAATACTGTGGGACAATATGGATCCCGCTCTAATTACAGCTACCTGCAATTCCCTTGATTAAGTGGAAGAGGTGCTGCTACCGCTAGTCAACGTCACAGTTCATAACAGATAGAAATATCTCTGTACAAGGCTTTTGGCCTTCCTCTTCATTTTACGTGAATGATGTCATATCTACTAAACAAGCAGGAAAAGAAGTTCTCTCATCTTTCACCCCGATGCGTCTGAGCCCACTATTAATGTTTCATGAAACTGTTGATGCTTATTATTTTTGAAATATACGTATTAATGGCCAGCATATATTTACTCTAGGAGAGCCATCAATAATATGTCTGCGCCTCTATTTCGTTGCCAGGTATGAAATAGAAATGCATTTAAATTAGAAGGCTCTTGAATATGCATGAGAAGCTGACGTGCTGCTGGGTATTAGCTTGGCACAAACTCCTCTGAATAAAACTGAACATGCTGTTGCTTTACACTGGCACAGTACATTCACTGGCATTTAGCGGTGTTATAGGGAACCAGTTGTCCTGCTGGTGTTTGGGCTCAGCTTACTTCCTTCATTCTACCTTGCCAGTGTGCTAGAAACGTCACAGATTACATCACATGACAAATGTTCTGGTTTCTGCAAAGTCAAATGCAAATATATTGGACGGATGACTGTGGAGGAAAAACTGGCACTTTGCAGCTTACCTTCCCCCTGTCGAAGTTTTGGATGATAGTGAGATGCAAATATTCTTTCCTTTGCCACTCGCTCTGCATGGGGTAGTTGAGAAACTCTCTGAGCGGCCTGTCTGACCATTCCAATAACTCGTCATAGAGCAGCAGGGTGTAGGACGCCTCTGTGAGCATACACAGAGAAAAACAGCATATTAATTTACATTTACAAGTTCTTTAAACAAGTTTTTTTTTCTTTTTTAAAGAACTTGTGAAGGATTCAGTGTCTCAAATACTGATGAATACACTGAAGCAGAAGAACATGAACAGATGACAACATGAAAGCACATTTCAATAATCATCATACAGTATGTGTTCAGACCAGGGGTTAAAGTGGGACGGATCTATGTGGAACCGCAATCCCACACCTTTGATTAATGACCAATTAAATCTAATAGGCAGTGAGGTTGATTTTCATATGCTGCAGTCTGGCGGTGCTTCCAACTGATGCCACAAAAACCATTAAATCACCCCATGGTCACACCTGCATGCACCATTTTTTACCCTCCTTCTCTCCCCTGTTGCAACTGTGGTTAATGCTTACATGTCATATCCTGATTCACATGAGATTTACTTTTACATTTTTAATCCAAATGTGTGTAAAATCTATGGTCTTCATCAGTCTAAATAATGCATATTATGCATGGGTCTTTCTTATTTCAAACATCTGCGGATATTCTGGCCTATCTCATAAGAGAACACTTTTTTGTGTCTATCCCTTTCTTTATTGGGTGAGTCAAACCAGGAGAGCACACTGCTAAAAATGTAAAACATTAACGTGGCCTCCAACACATAACCCATTTCTTCTTTTTATACTTTTTAGCCAATGTCTTTTTATTGAGTTTTTCTTTCATACATATAAACAAAAAGAGAAGAAAAGGATTACAGATGATCTGTACATTTGGGGTAATTAGCCCGTTCGTTTAACGCTGTGAGAAAAGAAAAGAAAAGAAAAAAGGGAAATAAAGAAAAAAAGAGAAGTATAAACATATGTTTAATATTTCCCCAAATAACATAATCCCTGCAAAATAATTCATTCCCACCCAGGTCACTGCCCTAGTCCTGTACACTGTTTTTCCACACCTGACATAAGAGAGTTTGCTGAAAAATTGTTATAGATTTTGAAATGCATCAAGGAAAGGACCCTACATGCTTTGAAATTTCCCAGTAGAGTTCTGAGTGAATGTCTTATTTTCTCTTTTCTACACACAACATGAGGTCATATAACCACTGTTTGTGAGTGGGAGGGGCAGCGTTCCGCCACCTCAGTAGGATTGCCCTCCTAGCCAACAGGGAACAGAATGGAGAGGAGAGTTGGTAAGAGGGAGAGGAAGAAAAGGCTACTCTTCAGAATCAAGTGAGGAAGCTTTGCCCTGTGCATGTCTGCATTTCTCTGTTGCACTTTGTTGCACGTGCCTTCTAACTCCTTATTTCTCCTCTGCGTTTCCTGAAGCGTACACTGCAGGTCTTCATGTCTTTTCTCTTGTTCTTGATTTTGCACCTGCACTTCAGTATAAACTTCTCTGTATTTTTCTCAGCATTTCATTGAACCTACACTCCATCTTTGAACATCTTTTTTCATTCTAGTTCAATGGTTTTATCCTTCATTTTTTTAACATATACCTGCAGTTCTAGATTTCTCCACTCAAAGTTGTAGAGAGTAGAGAATCTGGAGAAATTCAGCTTCTTTCTGATTTTCTTGCACTTTCTCTTAAAGTATTTGTGTGTAGTGCTATTTGAAGCGACACTTGCAAGCCTTCATTGTATTTCTCGATGTTCTGTTCTGTTTAATCTAACTGTTAAAATTTTAATTGGTGCCCAAGGCGGGTAAATTGTGTCCAAAATGTTGCCACCAGATGGTGCATCTTTGTGGAGAAAAGCCATGAATCGGTTCATCTAAACCTGATCTATTTTTTAACATTATTGGAATGAGATCACGGATACAAGATTTGGGTAAGGTGTTCCGGTCTAGCATGTCCTAACATGTGTAGACCCCAGCATGTTGACAAGATTAGATCTATTGGCTGGCCTAGGAAAGACTCCCCGGGGAGGATAAGCTGGAGGAGGTGGCCAGAGGGAGGTCTGGGCTTCCCTGCTGGCCGAGTAAGAAATTAGTGATGGCTCATGTAATATCTTCTTATTAATCGTAGAATGTAGTGGCTAAATCCACAAAGTTTAGTAAACCTCAGAACCAGCATCAGGAAAAGCTGCACAAAGAAAAAAAATTAAAACCTACTGGACCTCACAATGGGAATTACGTAATGACTTATTTCTGTCCCCTTACAACAGACCTTATGATTCCCTGCCAAATCCCAACTTAAAGCCCTGGTTATGACAAACAGTAAAACCGCAATAATGCATCACCCACGCTCAGTCACACTGTACTACAAGGCAGTATATTCCTTTCAATGTACCTGTGTAGTTTTGTGCTTTCAGATGCAGATCATACAGTTTGTGAATGTAGCGGATGTACATCTCCTCTTTGTTCAACTCTGTTTTGTAGAAGTTCTGGCAGGAGCGGGAGATGATTCAATGAAAAAACATGAGAGAAAGACGGAAAACATTAGCAGAGAGACCATCATAACCATTAGAGAGGGAATTTAAACAAGTAATGAAGGCATTTAAAAGTGGTGCAACAATATAGTTCTGCTGCTGATTTGCAGGGGCCTTTTGATCCCTCTGCCTACACACTGAGGTCCTCTTGCACATAACTCCAGTTAAATTAAAAAAAAAACCCACAAGAATACTCAATTATAATCTATATATTACATATGTTTTACTTTTTTCATCATTTTGACATAAAAAGGTAATAACTTCAGAGTGGAATAGCAACAGAAGATAAACATTGACATATTTGCCTGATACAGTTAAAGCTACTCACCAGTAAACTGACAGTACATCCGATCTTTTTGCCATCCACTTCTCCCAACTTCATGCAATCCCTGCAATAGAAACATTGAGAATTTGACTAAAAAGACCAAGCACGTGTGTCTCTGGAAGTATTTTGTGAACGTGTGCGCGCGCCCACCTGTAGTCTAGCAGTCTTTCCATTAAACGAGTGACGGTAGCGATCAGAGAGATCCCGCTCTCCCTCCAGGTCTCTCTCTCGATCTTCTTCAGCAGGCTGAAGGACAAATGAAGAGAGACAGAACAAGACAAAGATGTAAAGACCAAAAGAGACGGGGAGGGCAAATGGGGGGGGCGATGGAAGAAACAACTAAGAAAGGAAAGGAGGCGAAGCAAAATTAATAGCAGTCATACCGGTGTCACCTATGCTTGTTGGCCTGCCTACAGGAGCTCAAGAAAGAAAAAACACAAAGGTGGCTAAAATTTTTTTTACAACACCTTATTTACTGTTATGCCACCAAAACAGGTTTTTATAGAATTAAGGGCAAACACACAACAGCCAAAATACTGAAGCTGTTTATCCTTCTTTTTTTTTGTAATTGCTCCACATTTCCCCTCACACAGACGACACTGAGAGAACAAAGAGGAGGGTGTCTTACCTAGGGTACGGACCAAACAGAGGAATTCTACTCCAGGCGGGAAGCATAGGCGGAATAAATTAATATTAATATTAGCACACACTCACACAGGTTAGTTTAGGGATTAGTGGAGTTAGTAGGAAAAAAAAAATTATGAACTTAAAGTAGGCTTAAATCAAGAAAAACAAAAGAAAATTGAAATTAAACATAAAAAAGTGTTAATAATAACTTATTATGCATGATTACAATATAGCGCACATTATAACTACTGAACTTTACAAAATATGAACCGCAGTGCCTCTGCATTTTATTAATGTTTCACGTGTACAAATGGTGGGAAAGAGAATGATCGACTATGGAAGACAAAGGGATATTAGAAGTGGATCCATACTCATAAAATAGATCACACTTTGATTTGTGGCTGGGCGGCAGCAGAAGAGTGAATCGGAAATACGACTTCATTTAATGCAACATGGTTTTCTTTTCCTTCTTCTTTTAAAGTTGAAATGCAAGATTTTTGCTTTGAAAGCTTCAAATACTAGCAGCCCAGAGAGAAGGGCGACATAAAAATATAAACAGAAAAGAAGCAGGGACCAACATACGCACACACTCAGGTGAACACACACACACACACACACATATATGAAAAGGTGTGCACAAACACTAAGCATGCAGGTGTACAAACCTGGAAACTCAAGGACAGACAAAAGGAGCTGACCAAAGAGGAGGTGTGAGTGAAGATGAAGGCGATTAAATGCTCATCACTTACCTCTCACTGCTTGAAAAATATGCTTTACATAAGCAATTTCAAATACAAAACTACCTATTGTATATTTGTATAATAATGACATGTTTGTTAGTTTGAAAGTAAGCCTGCAGCTTTCTGTGTTGCTTCCCTCATTAGCTACATGCTCTGAAAGCAACCTAACCCATTTAATGGCTTTCTTTATTGAAGTACAAGAGGCCTTTTCAGAGCTGTAATGCTGCTATCTGTGCTCTGGGTTTTCAGGGTTAAAGGCTAATTCTCAAAAGCAGAATACTTAGACACATCCACTTCCCGATAAAACGCCCATTTAGTGAGGCAAATGACCTGCAGATTGCAGCCCACGCAGATAATTTACCTGATGAAGCCTTGTGTGGGTTGCATCATTTAGGTAATTAGACCCCCATAAACAGCTATTTTCACTGGAAGTGCCCAGGTCTCCTAAACTAGCCTTCATGCACTTTCAAGTAGGTTTTTGCTGGGATTTTACTGTTTATTGTAAAAAATTAATTAATTAATTTTTAAAAATTGCTTTCGCAGCCAAATTATTTAACTAATTTTCAGAGACTTTTCCTTCAAAAGTCTTTCTGGAAAATTTCTACTTTATTAGATTTTGTAACATTTCTTGATTCTTTTACCAACTCACATGCTGTTGAAGAGCTCCCTGTATGTCTCATCGCCTTTGCCTTCAGACATCAGGCTGTCCAGCTTGTCAATCAACTTGGCCTCCACCTGTGAGGAAAAGCATTTAAAGCTCAGAGGCTCGCAGTCTGAACAACACTGACATAACAAAGAAGAACGCAGAGCTTGATCTTAAAGTGTGCAGCATCAAAAAAGTAGACTTAATTATCTGAATGAGAATGCATAATTCTCTTAAACTTGCAGTATTTGCAATGACCAGCAGAGGGTGACTTTGACTCTGACTGAGAAAAATCTGACTGCTTATTGATCACTTGTTTTATTACCTGAATAGACATTTTACTAATGATTTTTGAGTACTAGTTTATACAACGTGATACTTTTAGAGAATTGTTGATAATAAAGCAGGATATGCTTTAGGGAGTAAGTTTTGTGAGTGACAAGATCTCACCCATCTGTCAATTTCTTTACAGTTAAATTGTTAGAATTTACAGTTATGTGAAAAACTAAAGACATGCCATGACCAAGTAGCCTGTAGAACCACCTTTAGCAAAAAACATAAGTAGTCGTTTTCTGTAATGCTCTGTCTCTCACATTCACATGCTTCAGTTCATATATTATACTAATTATTGTGGTTTAGTTTAAGTTTCAGAAATGTAAATAATATTATTATTTAGCAATGAGAAACAAAACCAGCTATAAATGAATGTAAATGTTTTAGAAGAAAATTAAACATCACACACACTGCAATTATTACAAGTTATATTTCCAATTATCCAGTTATATAGATGTGGCTTATTTTTGATTATGACAAGGATGAATTTAGCTTTCATTAACCTTTGCAACTAACAGTTAAAGCCAAGATTAAATAGTTCTGAGTTGGTGAATTGATTTCAGTGAAACAGCAGCATGCAGTACCTGCTTAAAATTGCCACTGCGTCTTTGCTCCCAGTCCATCATGTCGTGGAAAATGGGGATCATGACATTTCTCAGATCAGGTTGAGGCACCAGCGTCACCTCCAGGAACGGCCCAATCATTGCTGGGATGAAGTTCAACTTATGTTCACCTGGAGGAAAGATACAGATCGGCACAGAGGTCAGGCTTTCACTTTATCCCTGCACACAGCATATTGTTTATGTCAGAGACAATTTACCCAACTCTGGAAAGGTGTCTTCCTTCAAAACCTTTGCAATAAATCCTGCTCTAGCAGTTCATGAAGTTCCCAAAAGCCCCAAAACTTTCTGTTTTGATTGTTTTCTGCTACTCCCCCATTCTAATCATTTAAACAAACATTACACCTTTAAAAAATAATGCCTCAGATGTTTTGTTTTCTTTGGCTAACACAGGTCTGAATTCAAAAGGTCAAGTGGATTTCTCTCCTCTGTCCTCCCTGTTAGACAGATTCTAATAAAGTGCACTTCACAAATTCCTTCCAATTTGGCTGAAGTGCTAAAACGAAACAACTTAGAGTGCACAGTTTATTCCATCATTTTCAGCAGAAAGATGTAACGTTATTATTACTATCAAATAAAAAAAGAAAGGGGGGGGGGTTTCCAAAGTGTACTTGAAAATGAGAAAAACCACACTTGAACAGTACGTTGGAAATTACCATAAAACAAAATTGCATCCATCCATCACAGAGTCAGAACAAAAGCATCCACATAAAGGAGACCAAGGCATCCAGTCGGTTGCCATGGTGACAAATGGTATAAAGAAGAAAAAAGGGTTTTTTGTTTTTTTTAGATCCCATCAGCTCAAGTACAGAG
Organism: Pundamilia nyererei; assembly: GCF_000239375.1. Taxonomy (NCBI): domain Eukaryota; kingdom Metazoa; phylum Chordata; class Actinopteri; order Cichliformes; family Cichlidae; genus Pundamilia; species Pundamilia nyererei. The sequence goes on from NW_005187415.1 coordinate 3,270,462, forward strand.
AGTTGTTTGCTTTGTTGCATCACACAGATTCCAAGAGCTCTACTTTTGCACCAGAGGAGCAATAAATATGAATAAATAAAAACAGGATTTAGATAGTTTCAATAGAACCACAGGACTTTAAGAGATCCAGCTATTGCTGAAATGGAAGACAAACACTAGCACTTATAAGTACCTGCAAATATGCCATGTACGTCATTAGGTTAAAATCCCTTCACAAATTTCTTTCCAAACATTTAGGTCCTGCATCAGCAAATCTTTTACTTTTTTTTTCTTTCTGCACACTCTCCAGCTTTTTTTGGGCCTCTTTTCCTTTATGAGCACTATGGAGGCTGTAGTGCCATTTATAAATGAGAATTTGGTCCGCATGATGGCCCACGTTGTTACACATCATGCAGATCCATCCATATAATGATCAAGCTGGAATCCAGCAACAGTGTGAATTGCAAAGCACAATGAGACGGATCCCGTGCATGGAAACATTGAGTAAGTACTCAGTAAGTATCTCTTGTGAATATGCCACATGAAGGACGATGAGCTTAACAACTTTCTCCGTCATGGGTGTAGCCCATGTTGAGGAATAAGATGTGCGCTATGATGGGCCTCTATCACCTTACCTAAATTCTGCCACATGCTGAAGATCTCACAGCCCATCATCACCCTCATATCTCCATATCTGCATGATAAAAAAAAACAACAACAACAAAATGCGGTTAAAAATGTGTGCACATACTGATGGAAGCTGTAGAACAGCATGTTAAGCAGTCATTAGAGTGAGTGTACACTGTGTGTGTCCAGCTGTGTTGAGGTTCTTGACAGACAGGAGGAGCAAGATAGAGCGGCTTGTTGAGTAGGCGTGTGGCTCATTACAGACTGCTCTAACGCATCCAGCAAAGAATACCAAGCATTTGCAAATAATCAGCACTTACTTTTCCAGTATTTTCTTTCTCTTGGAGGGAGAGAAGGATTCAAGTTGAAGACAGGGCTGGTTGATAAATATTACAGACAGGTAGAAATACGAATCCCACACCTGCAATAAAAAAAACATCACTTTGTTAACGTGCACAACCTCCTGACTTTAACCTACAAAAGTGTCTACCTGCATGTGGGTACACAGTAACTTACTATCAGACACAATACTGATAGGACAAACAGCCTCCCAGATCTTCAGATTACATCATTTTCATTAAGCCAATAGCAGCAGCAATCCTACAAAATTCCGCTATTAAAGGAATTCAAACTGAAAAAACAGACCATAGGATAAGCCTATACGCTGATGATGTGTTACTTTACCTTGAGAACTCACATACCTCTCTTCTGAAGATGATCACACTTATAGATCACTTGTCTATATTAGACTATTCCATCAACTAGAGTAAATCAACAGTTTCGCCTCTGAATTGAATCTTTAAGAACATCTCCACCACTGCGCTACAGTCAGGTAACATCAGATGTTTAGGTGTAAAAATTTTCAGACTGAATCACATTCCTCTACTAATGTAGAGGGGATTATATCACAGAGTGCAATACTTCACCTATATCACTCATGGGGAGAGTTGCAACAATTAAAATGATGGCCTAAAATCAGCCATCAGTCTATTGATTAGTTTAAGACACTAGACTCAAACATCTCAAAATGTTTATGAAAACAACAAACCATCACGAATCAGTTTAAAAACGCTACAAAAGCCAAAGTGCACTGGTGGTCTAGAATTACCTCTTTCTTTTCTATATGTTTCCAAATGGATCAAATCAAGCCTGTTAGATAGTCCATGACTGTACCTGGTCAAGCACCATATAGAAAAAATACTGAAACCAGATTAAGTATTTGATGTTGGTGTAAAGTATATTTATTGTTCTTTCTTCTGTTTTTTAGCTTTCAGCTCACTACTGCACAGTCTGCCTTAAGCATCTAAATAATAGTATTGGGTCGATTTTATATCCATGTCTCAGTTTTTGTGATGTGTGATGAACTTCCATATTATATATGTGTCTGCCTGTGTGTCAGTAGTAAAGTAATGCAGCAAAATCTTTGAAGCTATTTTGACATTCAGACTTCTGAAGCACTGCAGCACTGTTCAGACAACACACACACGCACACAAAGCCTGCCAACTTCCCATACCTTGTAGTCAAACTTGTCATTGAGGAAGTTTTTCCTCAGAGCGTCAGAAAGGTAGAGGACAGTTGTGATGATGACACTAAAAGAACAAAAAGCGACACAGAAAGCAAGAGGTGGAGAAGATTACTACTGTGTCACCTTGGAGGGGAATCTGTCATTTCCATTCTGCACTGCTAAAGGAAAATACGAGCAGAGAGGCAAAACAGTAAATAGCTAAGGCATAACATTTTTAAGTTACACTTTTCTGTCTGACAAAACTTTTTTATTATGAAACAACTGTTACTTGTTTTTCCTGTATGATATCATCTCTGTGTCATTTGATAGTGACCTCCAGACAATAATATGGATGGATAAGCACTGCATTTACTCTCATATTAAATGAGCACACTACATTCAAATCTCTCCATCTTCTGAAGCTTTTTGTGCGATCAAAAATTAACTGAGAGAACCAAGGTTGAATATTTTAGCAGATGAAAGCACACAAACAGAATAAACGACTAGTTGTGAGTGAGATGCATACTGCATATCTGCATGAGCCTCTGATTTCCTGTCTGTCCTCATTCGTGTCCTCTTCCTGCTTTCCTTGATATGTTTGCGTGTGTGTTCTTACTTGTTCGTGACCAGTCTCATGACAGTCCAGTCTTTAGGGAACATTTCTGGTCGGATTAGAATCCTGAAGACTGTAAAGATATGAAGGAGGAAATCCTGCAACACAAACACATGCAAAACAACACCAAGGCACATTAAGTTTGTTACTCAGTAAAGAGTTATTGCAGAAGAAAAATTCGGGATGGAGCTTATTTTTGACAACCATTTACTATCCTATTATATATTAGGTATTAGAGGTGGGAGTCACCATACATCCCACGATACGATATTATCACAATACTTAACGCACGATACGATATTATTGCGATTTTAAAAAAAATATTTTGCAATATTCAGATTCTGTACATAAAGTTAAACTTTATCAATATTCATTTTATCTAATATCAAAGTCTCGCACTCAGTCTTTCTCTCATTTCAGTCAGTTTTA
>NW_005187415.1:3274349-3276182 GCF_000239375.1 Pundamilia nyererei
CTATGACCTAATGAAAAACCCTGAAACCTGTGGTGAGCTGTGGCGAGTTGATCCAAGTAGGTACTAATGGAAAAGGGGCTCTTTTCCAGTGTGAACCACATTAAATCTGCTCAGAGTTAGTATGAAGGTAGAACAACTTCCTCTGCATCTGTCCATGGTGCTGAATTGTTAATATCAGCTCTATTTAAGGACACTACACTGTACACAAATATCTGATCCTAACACTTCTCAAGTGTTAAGGCAAATGCAGATCTACTATGTAACTATGTAGTCTGTACATAGGATAGGATGTGCTGTGTTATCAACTGTAATAATATTATACACTCAAAGTCTGAGCCTCTAGAAAGATGCGCTGCACATGTGAAAGCAGTAAATCTGGTTTCATCTGCATGTTTCACTTAGGTTTTACCACCAAACCCAGCATCAGGGTTCACTTAGTAAACTCTTTTGATTACACTTTTTTGATGCATGTATCAAAAATAGAACTCACAAAAAGCACATTACTTCAGTTAACATTAATTCCCAACAGAGTAAACCCATGAACTTAATATCTTTCTGTCTCTTATTTTTCCTGCTGCCCAATTCTACACAATTTGTAGAAATTGTAGTAATACCATCAACAGGCATTAATTATAATCTTTTACTTTTAGACTTGTAGACAGACAGATATGGATGGAGGGAAAGAGAGAAAGATCGAGTGGTCTTACCCTCAGGTCGTCTTTGCTGCTGAACGCCTGCAGCAGCTTCTGATAGTGCTTGTCACTCATCTGTCGCAGAAGCGCCAACAAACATGCCACAAATTCTCCCTGACAACACAACACATAATGAGAGGGAGAAGATGAAGCTTTAATGTTGTTGCGTATTCAGGGAAAACTTTTATTTTTCTGTCCTTTTGGAGAAGAAATGAGTTCAAAAAATAAGATCTATTGTGCTTTGAAAATAATAGTGGAACTAGTAAGAATTGTACTTATGTTAACAGGATTTTTAAGAGTTTCCTTGACCTTCCTTCATCAGACAATGATGATCACATTGTCATCCACGTCACCATTTCCGCCATTCCAGAAACTCTGTTTATTAACCTAATTACGCTTCTACATATTGTCAAGTTTTGGCATTTATAGCAGTAAGCTAGCTTACAAACACACACACACAGTAAAACACACATACAGTAACATCCTGGAACTGTAGTCTCATGGAGGTTCCAGCAGGCTGGGGCCGGTTGCTAATTTCCAAGATAGTCCTCAGTAAAACTCCCAGCAGGCTTTCCACAATTAGCTCCACTTCCTCAGACACCACAAGCTCCTGAGAGGGAAAAGAAAACACACCCATGTGAGAATGAATCACAGGTCAAAGTACCACATTACCTTGAGAGAGAGAGTATTAGCATTTAGAAAAGAAAGAAAAAAAATGTGAATCTTGAACGTAAGAGTCACTAAAATTCAAACAGACTCCATCTGTGCACTTATGTCCTCTTAAAGTTACCTGGCATTGTTCTGCTAGCACAACACTCAACTGGATTCAACAACTGACACCATTCTGCCTCCGAGCCAACGTCTACACCCCTCACCGCCCTGCCACCGCTACCCTGTAATTCTATTTTCATCAGTTTTAATGAGTCTTGCACCAGAATGTGGACTAATAAGAAGTTTCAGGGCCATGCAGAACATTTTGAGACTATAACTTAAAAAAGAGAGAGGAGAATGGAAACGAATAGGAGAAGGTAGAATACAAAAGACGTAGAGGCAGTTAAAGATGAAAAGAAACTCAAATAGAGCGGTGAATAAACTGGTGTGTGTGTGTGTGTGTGTGTGTGTGTGTGTGTGTGTGTGTGTG
>NW_005187415.1:3277065-3292228 GCF_000239375.1 Pundamilia nyererei
TATGGTGCCAGTGGGTGCTCATGTGTGCACGCATTTGTGTATGTGTTTTTCTGGCTGCCTCTTCCACTAGCTGCCTCCTTGGCAGGGACCGGTACAAGCCCGGCAACCTGAGCAGGTACACAGAGACAGGCAAATCACACAAATACACATACACAGCTCAAAGTGACTGCCGCTTTGACAGTGTCCATTGCTAAATTGATGGCTCTCATTACTGGACTGCACTGCTGCCAGTGTCCCGGTTACCAAGACTAATTGACCATATACACGCAACAAAGCAATCTGCTATTGCAGTGTACTGGCAACGATACTGGTGCAGGACTGATTCCTGTGGTGTTGACTTTCTTTAATTATTTTGGGAGATATAATGGGAGAGATACTGTCATGCAGATTCTTGAAAAACATCAGGAATTGATTGCAACTGCGCAAGTTTCTATGAAGCGATTACACCATATTATTTATGATTTCAAAAAGTTATTATTCTATGACTTGGAGGAGCCAGGGATATTTGCTAACACTTTATAATAAGACATGCAACTGAGGCTGTAATTCCCGAGTGATTAAATGGTGTAGTTTATTGAAATTACAATGTCTTTAAATTTACCTACAAGTACTTAACGGTGTATGCACTAGAATAAGGGGGTGACAAGTCAGATTTTTACAGGAAACAAAGAACTTGGTATACTGCAAGAACATTTCGGTAGTCTGCAAGTCATTTTAAGTAACACATAACTTCAGGTATTTTACACGAGAGGAAATAAAAGTTATACCGCAAGTAATTTCAAGCACTGTATAAACAGTCGTCATTATTATGTAACTTCTTCATAATTTTCATGGAAAAGCACAGGTCTGCAAATTTTGATGGTCTTTTATTTTTTCTTGTTTGTCTTCAAAATTACCATGAAATTGTTATTATTTGTAGGTAAATATAATTCCATTGTAATTTCAAGTAATTAAAATTCCATTTAATTTCCATTGAATCAGCACTTAGTTGTAGGAATTATGCCTTTAGTTGTACACCACATTTTAAAGCGTAACCAGATCTTTATGCAACAGCACAATGATTTGATGAATGACTGCAATGACTTAAAAAATTCTTGTTCAAAGTGAGGTGACTGTTGTGTGTCTTTGAGGTGTGACGCAATCCATCAAAAGCAACAAACTGGCAGATATCACCTTTAAGTAACTCCCCCTGAGCTCATGGGATCTCCTTCATTCTAAGAGAAAGGCAACCTTTCATTTTGAATTTAAATTTGAGAAAGAGGATGAAGTCACAAGGATCCCAATGTGGCAAACGGTGCCATCATTAGGCTCGGAAGGAGCGATCTTACGCCGAAAGCCACTGTTCGATCTCTGAGTTTAATTGGACGTTTGCTCTCTGCATTACTGAAGTCTACTGAAATAGTGGGATGCAGACAGGTGCAAATGGCCAGTGGGACCTCCAAGGAGTTGACTGGCCAAATTTAAAAAACTAAAAGCAAAGGCTCTAGTCAGGGCAGGCCAGGGATTTTTTTTCTGGCACTAACATTTAATAAAAACCTGAAACTGTTTTTTCATTAATCAATAAAACAAAAAGAAAGAAATTCTAAAGACAGCTATAAGCTTTTAAGAGATTAAACAAATTTGGGTTTTGAGCTTGAAATATGCTTTAGATGGATTTCATTACCTGAGCTTTTTAGTCTAAGCTCAGTTAACCAGCTGTCTCAGTTTCCTCATCAGTAAGAAAGCCAGTGTATTTCCCAAAACACTGCAGTGTTTCTTTAAGGAAGCAGGGGGGCCTGACTAATGGCTCTCAGTTATGAGCGTAATACTCACCGCAGTGCCATTTTCCTCCTTCTTGATTAGAGAAAGCATGCTGGAGAGGATCTGGGCACACATGACCAGGTCTCTCTGCTCCTGCATGTGGGCCTGTAGCACTCGAAGCACCACCGGCAACAGGATGCATCGTGAATCTACAGCACAAACACATCAAAGACTTAATGAAGTAGAAATAACAGAACGGGAACAACTAAGAAAATTTTCTACACTCATTTCTCCGCGGGGCCATAATGTCTTGCTCTGCTTTCATGCTCAGTTGAAACATTATTGACTGGAACTAATGAAAATCTTGTATGACATTCATATGATTTGCATGAGGGATGTTTTTTCCCTGCTACATGCAGCCTTTGGGAGCGTGTTGCAAATAAAAAACTGACACAGTAATTTGCTTCAGTGTAAATTTGCTTTATTAAGAACAGTTTAATAACTTGGAATTTGGCTCACTGCAGGGTAACAATTAGCTAAGGTGTGTTCTCAAATGGGACTGTAGAGCTAAAGAGTTGTGATCATGTTCCAAATGCTGTGAATAAATGCTTTTTGTCCTACTAGTATTTACCTGGGTTTATGTAAAGCTGGCTTTCCACAGTCTTGGCAATGCACTGCAGTTTGACGGCCTCCAGGGGGCAGTCAGGATGGACGGTGGTAGGCAGGCTGCCCAGAGTCTCCCTGACGAAACCGGCCACCTCGCGCACCGTGAAGATCTTCAACAGCTCGCCGTAAATTGCCGGAAATGTTCGGAGGAACACGGCCTGCGCATAAAGAGGGAATGTTCAATAACAGGTGCAGGTGCAACAGGTGGAGCTCATTCTTGTTTAAATGCTTTCTCCAGGCATGGAATCACTGTGCTGAAAACCATGATGAGAGTGTTCCTATAGATGTATATGCAGTAAATATTTTACCATCCATCTTTCACTAACTTTAATGACGTAAGTAGCATAATAAAGAAGCTACATCCTAATGACACTGTGAAGATGCCCTGCAGCTCAGCTCAGCCGATAAGAACTGACTCAAGAAGAAGCGACTGTACTGCTGCATACTCTTCTTAATATTCATACTATGTTTCTAGACAGCTGTTTTATTTCGTAAAAAGAGGTAAATATTTACTATTCTGCCCTGAATCACTGGCCCCACTTAGATTTAGTCAGAAGTCTGGCAGGCACGGATTACGTGGATTAAGCTGAAGGACAGCTAGGATTGCTGCCCATCACTTGTTTGTAGCTGGCTGTCAGATTCTCCTTCTTCCTGTCAGGTTTTGTCAGTTTCTCATTGAATAGTTGAGAAAAAAAAGACTAAATATCTCCCTTTGAGTCTCTCTTTTTTTTTTTAACACTAACATTCTTCTTCTCTGGGACATTCTGGCAGAAGACAAATGCTGTTTTGTTTTCCAGCAACTGTCAAAGATGTTTTCTTTAAAAAAATTATCCATTTAAATAAGGCAACAAGGGCCGTAACTGCCCAACTGAAGTAGCTTTTCTGAGTAATCACAGTGTGTTTACTAATTTTAGAATGCAGCATATCAAATTTTTGCATTAAATAAGCATAATTATATCAAAAAATCTGTTCAAATCATGTTTTGTTTTTTTGCATTTTTACTTAACAGTATAAAATCTAAAACAGGAGTGACACTTAAATACCAAATTGCCAATCTCAAGTTGTTCTGCACATGATAAATTCCATATGTGCAGGAAACAGTTTGCCTATCTGTATATGGGTTTGCTGCTTATGTTTTTGAGTGTGTATGTATTTGTGTATGCTGGCGTGTGTGTGCTAGATGTTACAGATTAAGTGGGATTAGTATTAGCCCGACCTGCATTCTCCCACTGCTATTGTTGTGTTGAGAATACAGATCAGAAGTCAGTGGGGGACTAAAACAGAGGTTTTCAGACAGAGCATGGACAGAGCGCAGCTGGAATAGTTAAAGTTGCAACAGCAATCTGATTCAAAGTTGAAGATTCAAAGTGAGGTTTTTGCAAACATGTGTAGTTTGTTATGGCTGCTAAAAGAAAAGACATGTTTAGATTTTGTGTGGGTGAGGTGAACACTAAAAAATATAGGAAAATGTGAGAAATTTAACTGGATTATCCCAGATAAAGAAGACATAAGATCAGATGGACACCACAGCACCAACACACGTACCACAGGAAAGAAAACTGGGTTTTTTTCCACAAAAAAACTAAAAACAAAAGAGTGCACAAATACACCACTGCACAAGCATCTGTTTCTGGTGTGTAATTAGGATTATCTTTGGGGTCTTTAGCTTGTTTTGTTTTGGTCTTCTTTGAAATCAGTGAAGGCAGCTGCCCTGCTGTGCAGACCTCCCACTGATTAAGGAAAACCTGCCACAGAAATCCCTGTTCTGCCTCCAAACCCTCTGGCAGCATGAAATTCAATTACAGCCAATTTCTCACCTTTCACAACTGCATCAACAGGAGCCCCTGAGAAAGAAAACATCAAGTGGCGCACATTTTCACATTCAGATTCACACAATCAGGCGCATGTATGACAAAGCTGCAAAGATCTTAAGATACGCTCATGCCTGTCACTGATTTTTCACACAAGCCCATACACACCTGTGTCTGTGCGACGGGCGTGGTGCCTTTGTTCTCCTGCGAGAGGAAGAAGCGGATGGACATGAACAACTCGTGAATGCAGACTCTGAACTCTTCCTCATTCTGGCCTCCTGTAGCGAGCGAAAAGAGCCGACGGGACTGGATGATGTACTTAAAAATGTACTCGCTGGCCTGAGAGGAAAGAGGAAAAAAGGAAAAAAGAATTTGTCCTCTGCCGCCTGATGGAAAAAAGCACAAAAGTTCCTTCCAGGGAAAGTTGTCAGATAATAGAGAATTCGTACATTTTGTCCTGATGAATTTCATCCAATCTCTTATTATTTTATTTATCTCAAAGTCAAAAGTACCAGACTATTCAAGCAATTCTGATAATGAATTCATCATTTTGAGTTTTTGAGTCAAGCATGAAGAAATAAATTGAAACAAAACAAATAAGTCACTCTGGCATTGTGATCTCAAGGGCCACTTGAGGCTGTCCAGTACTCACAGATGTTAATGTGAGGGTGCCCAATTTAAAAACAGTAGTAGACAGATTTACAGTCAGGGTGGAGATTTATGCTTCAGTGGGAGATGTACACCATAACCACAAACCCCTCTGAAACCAAATACCATAACTTACGGTGTAAGCTAGCATGAACCTCCTTAGATAAAACCGATGAAATAAAGTAATGCGGCTAACTGCGCATCGCATCGAACAATCGCCTACTTATTAAAAGCAATAATAATGATAGCATCAATATAGGGCTCACATATGTCAACAAATTCATGGAGGGAGATCACTAAAGCTACTGGAATACAAAAAGAACTTTGGATGCCAATTTGTTCTTTCAAGGAACGTAGGAGCAAATTTCCACACACCTCAGCAGTTTAAATTGTATCTTTTGTATTGTATCCAACTGTAACTGTAAGGGCTTAAAGCTCTGGATAATTAATAGAGCGGCTGCTTTGAATAACAAGTTGGTGCCTTTAGCCATCTGCTCGGAGATCCCCTCAATTAATGTAAGTCACTGAACTGGATCTCTCCGACTGTATGTCCCGTGGAAGAGGTTTAATGCAATTACCTGACAAATAACATGGCTGCTTATTTAATTGTACCAACATACTGTCAAAGACGCCCATCCTCCAGTTTCTAAAGTGAGTGAAAGTTTTATTTTATTTATAAGTTGACTTACATGGCAGCAGGTATCTGTGTCTCTCTGATAGCATAAATCATGCTAGCAGTTACATGATTTATTTTTCCAAATTAGGTCATTTGTGGGTACAAAACAAAAAACGACAACACTGAGTAAAATGCCCATCTTGAAGCTTCAAAAGCAATAGCTGACATTGATGTGACTACCAACGCCTTTAATATACAGTCTATGGCAAAGTCTTGAAATACATGAATTTAAATAAATAAAACAATTTTATTCATGATAACCTTTAATTTTAATTTTATTGAGCTCATTTATAATATAGCAGTTTTTTGACAGTGATCCGCTTTGCTTTTTATTAAAAAAGGAATGTGCCTAAAGATAAGCACATCGACATGTTAGATACGCAATTAAACCCGTCTAAAGAGATTCTCTTGTCTGCTTCTACGTGGAAAAGCCTGCAAGCACATCTGCACTGTACCGCTTATTCATTATTTACTGCACTACAGATTACCATTTCACTTCTGGTGCAGAATCTATTCTGTGAATGTTAAACGAGGAGCCACAGTTTGGGTGCCGCAATGTGCTCCACTGACAGTGTGTCTGCATGAGTCATTAGAAAAATGTGATGAGGATTCCCAACACTAGAGGCACCGTGCTTCTGCTCATTAAAACTGCATGCAGTGTAATAGACACAGGTGGGGGATAACAAATGGTAGAAGAACGTATGAATTAGCAGGAGTGGCAGTGGATGCCGTCATTGTGTCCATGGGTGTATTTGTGTATCGATAAAGGCAGCTGCATTTACAGTTTGAAATACTGGCCTGGCTGTCTTTGTGCGTGCCTCACCTTGAGCACCTGCTGTATGTGATCCTGATGCTCTGCATCAACAATGCGGTCCACGTACCACTTCAGCACTTTGATCAGGTCCCTGGAGGAGACACACACACACAGTACAACTAGTTACCACTAGCTGCATTGCTTCTCTCAATGGATTTGGCAAATATAGATGAGATAGTGTCATGTTTTAAAACAGTCTATCGTCCATTATTTAAATGAACTCTGGTCACATTAATTCATCAATACAATACTACAGCCATGTGTAATAATCATGAAACTGCGGGCTGACAAGAGTAATAAAAGCTCCTAGCCACCCACCCACTTGTAATCTGTTTCAGTTTTTTTTACTGCTGCTTTAAACGGTCGAACTTTGAAATTAAACTCTTCAACTCAAGAGATCATCTTCATCCAGCGGTGCGCTTCTGACACATATGGCATTGAGTACTTATGAGAGTACTCTTTAAGTATCTTGGTTTCCTGTTTAGAACTTCTAGAAAGGTGGCAGCGGTGTGTGTGCTTACAAAAGAAAGTTTAACAAAAATATCAGAAGACAGAAATGGGTACAGACTGAAAGAAACAACTGGTGAGGTGAGAACAGCAGGTGTGTGATGGAGGAAAAATGAAATCCAGGGAGACAAAAGTGAGCACAATTTTCTAATTCACTTTTCATCCACCAGGGGGCACCATAAGCATTTCATCCAATCTTCTATCAAAGCACAGGACTGAGCAAAGCTGCCTCTCAGCATTGACGTAGGTTGGACTCTCTTGTCCAGCCTACCTCTTATGATATCTTATTAGAATACAATGTGTGGTTCTGTGATGTAGCCTTGAAAATCTGCAGCATTTGTTACAAGTGAATGCTAAAACATCACATACCTGTAGGACAAAGCTCCAGCAAAGTGGCTTTCGATGTAGGTGTCCATGACTGGTTTAAAGTGCTGGAATTTGCTGTCCTGGAGAAGGTTGATGATATGGACCTAGAGTAAACAGAGAAGACAACTTAAAAAAAAAATCATGTTGGCATATCGCTTAAAAAACCCTAAAGAATTCTGTCTATTTTAATAAAGTTTTATCTAAGATGCATGAATGTAAAATTGTGCCTTTCATATGAGGCTACGAGATTAAAAAGAAGCGTATTTACATGCTGCACACAAATCTCTAGAAATATTTTTAAAAACCCATCACTTCATGTCTGCAGCTTGTTGTATGATCTGAGCTTGTCCAGCCACAGAGCACAAGTCCATTCGTCCAACCTGTTTGATTGATCTCGAGCAACATAAAGAAAACCTGATGGCTACAGCGGCCCACTAGACCTTTTCATCACTGATAACGCCAAAGTGAGAGGAGAAAGTGTGCTTGTGTGTCAGTGTGAAACTGATTTGGAGAGAGAGAGACATGAGGAGACAGAGACAGAAAGAAAGAGAGAAAGAGATCGATCTCCGGGCTCACACTATCAGCTCAGTGCAGCATGACCAGGTTGAGATTGCTTCAGCGAGCTCTGAAGCGTTACATCACTAGATCTTTCTCTTGCAGTTTGTGTATCTGCTCTTACTGTTGACTCAAACACTATCAGATGGCTCCTGATGTGAAGAAAAACTGAGAATGCGCACACACAAAAAAAAATCTGCGACACGACTGGGCCATTTGGACAACTGACTTACCAGTGAATCAAACACCTTAAGTCCATATCTCTGGGAGCTTTCATCCAAAATCCCGAAGAGGGTGTCCAAGGTGTCCTGGAGAAACTGTTAGAGAAGTACAAAACAGGCTTTCATTTCCTCAACCTGAACTTTAAATACATTTTGATTGAAACAAAACAGTGACACTTCATTCTTAACAGTGAGCTTTACTGTACAATATAAAGCGCCTTGAGGTGACTGTTGTTGTGATTTGGCGCTATATAAATTAAATAAAATTGAATTGAATTGAACAAGGCAAGAAAAAGCAGGGCCAAATCATGGACGAGAGTCTGTCTGCTGGCCTACTTTGACAATCTCCGAGCCATCGATCTCCTTCAGCTTTGATAAGCTGTCGTTGATCCTCTCAGGGTGGGCTCGCCACTTCAACAGGTCCAGCATATCACCTGAAGGAAGACAACAAGGAGGGGTAAGATGCAAAAAGACACATGACTTACAAACAGTGACAAGATCAAGATGCTTCCCTTGTTTGCTTGAAAAAAAAAAAAAAAAACAACAACAACAACAACAACACAGGATTATGAGGATTATGAGAGCTGCGTGCATCTCACATCACAAAGCATCATCAGGCCCTTCAATTATAGCCCCAAAGCCCCCAACGTATCCAAACAAATGATGACATTTTCAAGTGCAGCAGGATGAGGGAGATAAAAAGTCATTTTCCTGTGCAGGATTCCCCAGACATACGCATGAATAAAACATAAGCTTCAAGAAGAAAGTCTTTTAGCTGTCGCTGTTGAACCTGAAATGTCTTTTTGCAATTTTAGACTCAAAATTCTGTTTGTGTTGTTACATTACTGATTTTGGTTGTCTTAAAATGCATCTCAAAAGATAAATAAACAAAGAGTGTTGCAAGTGAATTATGCTTGTAACTTTAAAGTTTCTATTCAAACATTGACTTAGTCTTCTAGCCATGCTGAAATTCCAGACCCAAAAGCATAAGGACTTATTAGTTCATTAGTGAGTTTTGCAGATCGGAAGCCGTTCCTACCACCTTGCATATTCACTGGTTTGTTCGCACACTAGGGAGGGGAACATCAGTTCAACACTTGCACAGAACCCATCTCTTTGACTTCCCTTAACATATGGCATTTCTACATTTTCTTCAGCCTCTTTTGAAGACTGATTGCATTCTTTGTAACACTCACTGATCTATAGAAGCACACAGAACCAGCTAGTGAAGTGCTGCACAACTAAACTCCCAATTAAAATCTGTAAAAGTGTGGCAGCCAAAAACAGTTCAGCAGACAAGCGACCCAAATGTCGATGCCTGAGTCTTGTTTACCGTTCTGCGTGAGCTTGGTGGAGCAGAGGAAGCTGGTGATCCAGAAAGATTCCTTGGTGCCTTTCAGCGTCTGATTGTTAGACGGCAGGTTGGGCTTGGAGAACGGCTGCTTCAGGTAGCGTGAACAGTCAGCCAAGCTGGTGTTCTCCTCGCACTGCAAGGAAACCAAGCGAAAAAAATAAAGCACAACTTTTTTGAGCTGCCACTGGCATATGTTTTGGACAAGAGCAGAAGAATGCAACACTGAGGGTTCAAATGCCAGTTTGAACCCTCAGTGTGTCCGATTAAAAACAGAGAACGAGGGGAGATACAGGAAAAGGTGGATGATTTTTCTAATTACTTTTCAAAAAGATAATATTTGGGCATACCACATCAAAGATCTTGGGTGGAATCTACATCAGTCATATTGAGCCTGAAAGGATGATTAAGGAGGACTCACACAGGCATCTTTTCAGGCTTTAATACTCCTTCTTTGCATTCATTTTGAACTAAGTAATGACCTGTATTGCCCGATAACTGACCAGCAGATCCATCGCTTTGCTTTACTTGCAATAGTAAATAGTTTACATTTTTGTCTATTCAAAAGCTTCAGTGCTCGTTTCTGCTAGCTAGCCTAATCATGTCTGTAAATATTTTGTGAGAGGTAGGTGGTTGCTCTTTAACTTGTCATCCAACATCAAAATAAAGGAGAAGTTGATCCTCATGGTGGCTAATCATCCTGTCATATACTGAAGTTAGAAATAGGCTCGTTTCCAAACAAAAGTGTTATTAGCTTTCCTTGTAAATCTCTGAACCATCAGAAACCCCCAACTGTTGAAGCAATATGTGTGACGTCAGCAACTGCCTCTGCAAGCTCCTTTGCAACCAACCTCTGAATCAGACCCTTCTTTTCATGTTGTGTCTGATTCCACTGTTATATCTGTTGTCATTAAGGCCTGGTCTGCTTGGTACCAAGAATCTTGTTGCTGCTCTCCTTCCTCACCCTCTTATGTGGGGAAATTGCTTAAACAGAGGCATAGATAAATTACTGTTTATGAAGGTAAAAAACCAAAAGACAGTCTTCTTTTTACTGAAGAGGTCTTGACTGAAATTAGATTGTCTTGTGTTATGGATTTAACACGCAGTCCTACATCTGAAGCTGTTTGAGCTCCAAAGCTACCAAAGAGTTTGGACTGCTCCTGTGTGTCTATTTTAGGCCTGAGGAGAAACTAGGCCATGCAGTTTCATTGAGCTTTTCAGCAACTTTCATCTGGCATTACAATGGGCCTTTACCCCCCTCTATGGTGGAGACACACAGGAAAAAGAAAGCAGTCCACTAAAACCAGCAGGCTCAAAACCTGGGGTTTGGTAAGACTAAATCTTGCAACCTGACATGAAAAAGTACAAAGAAAATAGCATTTTTCTTTGTGTTTATACACTGTTGAACTAAACCATAGATAATCATAGAATAAATACATCATATTTTTGGACCCCTTACTGCCAATAAAATGCATGAATGCACTCATGTTTCTTTTCCTTCCACAGAACTGGACACACCCTTCGCCTGCAGCTGAGGAAAAGCATCTAGTCTGCAATTATTCCGAATTACACCCAAGACAGCATTGCAGCAGCTTTTAACTGGGGATACTGGTCATTTTACTTGTTTCAGACCTTTGATACGACAAACCTGTGAGTCGCTTAAAACGTAGGGAGAAAAGGTGAATCTAAATAAAGAGATGCAGACTAACAAACAGAAATACAGCAACACTTACGCCTGGTTAAATTCAACCTCACAGCTTGGCAATGTTATGTAAGCGGACATTACTCACTGGCGTGCAACCCTGTAATTGAGTGATGCGAGCTGTTTGGTGGCCGGTGGCTCTTAACTGTATCATAAAAGACTCTCACAATTTGCCATTTAGAGACAATGATTCACGTAATCATATACAGGGCACAATCCCATCCAAATTATCCTTGACAGCACCTGTGAGATGCAAAACAATCAACAGGTTCAGTTAAGATCACGGCTAAGCTACAATCTACTGATGGACATGAGATGATATCTTTTTTTTTTTAAGATATCACAATCTTAGATGAACCTACACAACACTGTGAAGGTTTCTGCAGTAAAAACTATATACACTATATATAAGCCAAAAACGAATATCCTGCCAAGAAGAGGTTAAAATTGATTTGGTACTCCCCCCCCAGTCAAAGCCTACAGTAGATGGTGAGGGTATGCAGGTCTTACCTTATGGATAATGAGCTCATGGGTGCCATCTGGCAGAGTCCTTCCGTCCTCTTGCATCAGAGGAACAAAGGAATAGCCAAACAGTTTCTTCTCTCCCTTGTCTTTAGCTGTCAAACAACAACACATGGACATGATATTGAGTCCAAAAATAGAACAGCCCAGACTGCGTCAAAACAAAAATGCTTTCTTTTTTAGACTTAACAGCAGCGAATTAATATGTTGAATTCTTAGTATGTTTCCAGGGAGAAGAAAAGTATTTATTCAAAGGCTCTGTGAGTAACCTTTGACTGCTGAAGGTGCCAATCAGTGGGTATGCAAGTGCAAAGATGTGCAAACGAAGTGCATGCTCCTGCTCATTTTAGCACAATCAAACATCAAGAGCATTGGTTGATATAGGGTAAACAACAGAGGTTTAAATATATAAAACCTGAGCTTTGCACATGTAAGGCAATTAATTTTAATTTTGAAACGTGATGTAATTTTTTTTTTTTTTTAATAACAGGAAAATCTAAAGGACACCTCTAATCTTTCCATCTGTACTCGGAAATTCACTACCCCTTTAATCACACTTGCATAACGGTAGGATGTGAGGTAACTAAGCAAAAAGTTGTTGTTTTTTGGGGGTTTTTAAGTTGATTTACTCTTTTGAGGATTTCATTAATGTGGGAAGCTTTATCTGAAAGTTCTGGGCATAATTTGCAGTATGAACACATGTAATCTGATTTATCTGCTGCCTTAGCAGTGAAATGTTAATGCGTGCACAGCGGGAAGCAAAAGCGGAGCATGGAAAGTTTCTATTTCCTTTTATTGCAACACCAGTGATTTATTTAACAGTGTCTACTAGTCTGTTGTGAGTTTGTATGTTTGTGTGTGTTGTCTTTCCCAAGAGAAATACGTTTTTAATGCATCAAACTAGAAACTGTTGTCTCATTTCTCTCTGGCTTGTTATTCAGGTTTTCTACTCACAAAGACCACTAATTACCATTGCAATCAAAATAACATTTTTAGTTCTATCTGCAGCTTGGATCATGGATAAGGGGAGTACAACAACAAAATTTAACAGATAGGCCATCAGTCCAGTCATATATGCCATGACAATGAGAAGTTAAAGTGGAGACGGGTTATAAAGTGGCTTGTAGCCGTGCAGCAGTAATGGAGGCAGGCTAAACCACTGCCCAGGTACCCTATGCTAAGTATAAGGGCATCAGCATTGGCTGATGTTGGACCTGAGCCTAACTTTGCGTCCTGAATGATTGCTGGTACCATTATGCCACTGCAGTGCCACTTCATTGGGACAATCAAGGCAAGTACTGCTAACCCGGTGAAATCTAAAAAGCAATATCAATTAAAAAAACAAAGTTAAAGCAGTCACTCTTGTTATATATAAAACAGTATTCATCCACTATAAGTTACTGCTTGTTTGCAACATCCTTTAAATTACAGCCTTCTTGTGGCCGCAGTTTGTAATTATCTCAGGTTGCCTTTTTGTAAAGAGTCCAAACATGGCAGTTTTGAGGCTCTATAATGGAAGGAACTGCTTAATAATTCACATTATTAATAGAAAAATAAGTGCAAGACCCACACGCAGTAACATGCCGTTTTATTCATAAAGGTACAGCTTCTCTTGTAAATTGATTCAACTGGTTCAGAATTGTACTGTATAAACAACCAGTTAATAAAGCATTGCACAGCTTATACTGGCAGGTCCTTATTGTTCCTATTAGCCCCATTTAGAAGCAACACTGGATAATAATGAGTTCAAAAACAAATTAGCAGTTAAAGGCATAGTCAGAAAACCAAACCTTCCATTAAGCCTTAACTGAAAATGAGAGTGTGTGCTAATCAGAATTTTGCAGGCAGGTTGCCCCCGAATTTGGAAGCCCTTATAACATGTGTAATATGGCCTCCTCAGTTTGGTGTCACCACAGGCTTAAATTGGGATCTTAATAGGCAGCCTTTAGGTGGGAATACTAGCACTGCCAGCAGTAATAAGGCTACTATATCTGCTGCACACAGCCACACAGCCTCACGGCCTGGCATAATAATATCGACTTGTTATGAGAGAAGAGACCCGGCCTTCTCCCCAAAGCACAGAAAGAATGTGAGAGGGAGTGAGGCATACTTTGATTATAATTAAAGTTTTGTCTCATTAGGAAATAAGAAGTTGGACAAACTAGTATCAGTACCAAAGTCAAAAAAAAGAGCTTAAACACTTGGACACCGTCTATGTGGAGTGGGCACAAGGCTGGAGGGCTGGTAGGTTGAAGCAAGCAAGGAAAATGAATACTTCTTTCAAAGGTTTATCAGTGATGTGCCTGGAATTGCAGGGCACAGTGGAGTCAGTGCAGGATGTCTGGTCTTTATCTTCAACTTCCCAAGGTATTCAGCTGTGAAGAATGCAGCTCCTCACGCATTCACACCACAAGCCGACGGTGTATTAAAATGTGCGAAAACTTGCCAAAAATGTGGTCGCTTAACCTTTCCTGAATAAATAAACCGACAAACCTATTTTCACTTACTGGAGCAATGTCGAAACTCAAAGCGGACGTGCGACCCCCGAAACATGTCGACCGGAATAGGGAGCTTGATCTGGTCGCCCCAGCGGGGACTGTTGTTGTGATACAACACCAAGGAATGGTACTCATCCACACTTGGTTCACCTGAGCCAGCTGCCACATGACCCTGAAAGATATAAAGAATATTATATTATATTAACGTTTCCCAAACAACAACAAAAAAGTCAGAAAAGAGAATGGCCTCAAGGGCGAGGCAGACCGAAAAGGACACTGTGAATTAATATGTCAGCTCGAAATGTGTTGTAAACCTTCCAGAGCCAACAAAAGGCAATAAAGTGAGGAAGACAAGGTTTACATTTGTGTTTATGTGTTTTGGATGGGGGTTGCGTGCCATGTAGTGGCAGCAGCAGTGACAGCAGGGTTATATTTGACTCTATTTTCTGTCCAAGGCCTAGGCTGTGCAGGAAACCACAGAGGCAGACTGTCACAGTGCTGCACCAGAAATGGGCAACACACTAGAGAGACACTTAGCCCTCATCTGGGTCAGCAATGCTTAAATGAAGAAATTTGCTCCAAAAAAAGACGCTTTTTTCCCCCTTAATAGTGTGCAACTGGTTAGGGATTTAAATCTATTAGCCTTAGTTGTTGTGTCTAGCAACAAAACTGTTTATATTTGCTAAGTAAGACACAAAAGCAGTGTTCACCTTTAGGATCTGTCCATCAATATCCAGCACATACACGGTGATCTCTACATTCCTCGCCACACTCTTCCCCCCCTTCTCAAACTCTCCTTTCTCCAGTGTGATGTAAAGGTCGTTTCTCATCTCTCCTGCAGGAAAGAGGCAACAAAGCATTGATTATGCACATGAGCTAGCATTATTAATGAGAACGCTGCAGATTCTCTGCGTAATTCCTCCTGGCAGGGGTGGACAGCGTTTACATTAGGTGGCATTTGATGATACATTTTCTGGTGACATGAAATATGACATCTGGCTGTCAGAATGTTCAACAATTAAAGACTGCTCTTTGTGTGTGTGTGTGTGTGTGTGTGTGTGTGTGTGTGTGTGTGTGTGTGTGTGT
>NW_005187415.1:3292259-3297842 GCF_000239375.1 Pundamilia nyererei
GAGATGGGGACACTGGCATTTTTAAGTAATCGAGAAAAGAAAATAGTAATTGTTATAACATTTTAACATGTCAAACTGTCATTGTGGTTGAGCCTGACAAAGGTCAAAACAGGGGGTAAAAGGGGGAGGATGTGGATTTTGTTTGTTAAAGCAAAGAATTATCGACTCGTGAGGTTGAATACATGTACTGGGATTTCAACCAGTTATACCATTTTCTTATTACTCTTATATGTCTGAACAGGTAAGCAGTATTTAATATTTTACTTGGGGGGTGAAGCCTGAAGGTATTAATTCTGGGGGGGTTTTGTTCTTTCTTTTTTTTCAGATATTTAATAATTGCTATTCTGTTTGCTTTTTAATGATTTCTGAGTTTTATTTATTTATTTTTTATCCTTCATGGGGGCCACAACCCCCAGGGCTCAGAAGCAAGGACAGCACATGAAACGATTCACAAACACAAATCGCACAAATGAATAAAGATTGTACGTGTATTCAAATTGGAACAGAACCCTCACTCTTTCCTATTAATCAATCTATCCCAGGACATAAGCTGTGCATATTCATACTGTTTGGGAGCATAATCATTGTTCAGTATGACTTCAAGCTAAAACATCTGACTTATAAACAACCCTGCAACAAATGCAGCCTTTTCTGTGCTTCTCATGTGCTGCAATCTGGGAAAATAATCTGAGGAAGAAATAATCTTTGTCTTTGTTATAACTGCAGCTGTTCAATGACTGCAGCCATTCATATACGGTTTCCTGTGGTGGGGGAGTATAAATGCAAAGTGTGCTGGGTAAGTAAGAGAAAAAAATGTATGTGGTTTGACAAATAACTTCGGCAGGTTTCAGTGGTCGTGTCTATCATTAGAGTTAGCACTTATTATCTACTCTTAATCAGACCGCTACACTCTTCTTCTTCTTCATGATGATTTCGACTATGTACATTCACCCCAACTTTATACAAGTATATGTACACACTCACACACATACACACAAAGAGCACAGGAAGGTCGACAGGAACACTTTTTTTTAATGTACAATGGGAAAAGGGGAAGTGGAGACGGTGGGGGGAGCAGCTGGACGGAGAAAAGAGTCTGTTTGTGTGTGACAAAGAAAATGAGAGGAAAGATCGCACACAAAACGTGGAATGAGAAATAAGAGGAAAAAGGAGGAAAGGCAGTCTCCTTTGCTCCTTTGCCCATGGGCAGACTTGCACAAGCAGAAAGGGTGAGAGCACTCAGCGTTAAGGGTTTGTAGCCAGAAAAAGACAAAGGAGATGGTGTACATAAATCTTTGTTAGCGAGGCGCTGGGGGGGCCCACAGTATGTGGTTCCTCTATATCTGTGTGACCAGACAGCATATCTAGCTTTTTTAAGACATCAGCTTTTCTGTTGAAAAAGTCCCCTTATGTTCAGCTGCCTCAGAGAGCTAATTCAGCCAGTAGTTTCCTTCCCTACTTTTCCCCGGGCGTGTGTACATATAAACATGTGGCTGTGTATTTGGTACCCAGGCGATAAGACCCAATTCAGCTAAGCCCGAGGTGCATTTACAGAAGCAGCCAAGTGTCATCTCTCTACCTTTAACAGCATGATTCATCTTTGTGAGGGTGGAATTCAAATATCTCTCGATTCATGCAGTAGGCAGAGATGTTGGGTGTAAACACGACAACTATAATAAGAATAACTATAATAATTTTGAGACAGGCCAACAAATACAATACAAAACAGAGTACCAAAACAAAAAATATATACTGTTAACAGCCTCAAGTCTGTCAGCTAAAACTTTATGTAACAAACATTGACGTATGATAGGACGCATTAGGTCTACCCACACCTGCTGGCTGTGCAATAGTTATTGGAACCCCGTATTTACAGACAATAAATATGTTTTTACCAATAGCAGCAGCAGTTTATGTGTGACAGAAAAAAAACATTAGGAGGCGCAGGTGCTCAGTAAAAACCCCTCTGTCATAATAAGGTGGGGGCACTGTTCAAATCATCCAGCTATGGCCTGGCTGTCTGCTAAACAGCCTAATACTGTCTGATGACTCGGACATTGGTGTGTATATGACAGTCTACATACGTGTGAGCTCTGCTCTCGCTGTTATAAACTCTCGACCCCTTGCTCAATGCATTACATCATCATTACAGCCACTCAACGTGAAAATAAAGAGTGTATGAATGGAACGACAGACGACCCTTCTGTCACCCGTGATCAGAAAAACAGCAATAAAACGAAATAAGAATAAAAACACAATTCTTAGTTAGTTTTGACTCAGCCGATAAGCAAAGCTACACAACAAATAGTTCATTGCACCCTGAGGGAAATGAGCAATTATATGAGAGACTGATGTGATGTGTCACATCAAATAAGCGCTTCTACTGACCCAAAGACAACGTGAAGTGAGTAATGGACACAGTTATCTTGCTTTATAGAGGTAAATTGCCCCCAACTGTAAATGTGGCCTTTTTAAATGACACAGTGCACTTATTTTTCCACAACACCATGACTATTAGTCCCCCGGCCCCACTTTGACAACAACTGCTTTGAGACCTACAAAGTAATGTTGGTTTGTGGTATCCTACCTGGCATGATGACATCAGAGAAGCCCAGTTTCCTGGTGATTGACACACCACGGGTGAAAAGGACCATGTACTCCCGTCTTAGTTGATCTATATCCCCATGGAGGAGCTGCAAAGCCACTGCCAGACCTAAAAATCAGAGAGTGATAACATTCATTAATGAAATATCATGTTCTCATCAATTTATCATCTCTTACCCCTCACCAAAGCTCAAAATATATAACAACCATATTCCAAACCATATACAGTTAGCAACTTTAAGGCTGGACGAAAATAGCACGTTCACAAGAGCACATCTCAAGTTTTATTCCAGCAGACTGGATTTGCAAACCATTACACCTGCCAGTGATGACACTTACATGTATAGAAAGCAAGCAGACACCCACACATATATAAACAAGTAATGCAAACAGTCTGCGAGTCACCCCGCAGCTCTTTTTTTATTAAGAGGAAATCCTACATGATGGCTGTCGTCTCAGTTCAATATCCTTATGCAATAACTCCAAATGTCAGCAGAGCTAAATTAAAGCGTCAGCTTGTATTTAGAGCTCAAAACGCATCGCCTTGATGTCTCTGCCTGTCCAGAGAAGCAGCTACATAAACAGCCTCACAGCAAGGGAATATGCAGGAGACAAGATGACGACAACAATTATTATTGTTGAGCGTGTTTCGGGGAAAGTTGGGAGGCAGTGGTTGAAATGGTTCATTAGCTGTAAGAGGTTTCAGTCAATGAGAGTCAACAAAGAGACGTGACTTGTTTGCAAACTGGGTACAGACACACTGGACTACACTACCTTACAGAAGCAGAGAAGAAGAAGGAGAAGTACAAGAGATGAATAGCACATTGAAAGCATAAAATATGTATGTTGCGTCTGTGATAATGTTACCTGTAGAAAGTGCCTACGTGAAGCCTATTTAAACAGGTTCTAAAACGGTGTCTTCTGGGTAATTTTCAAAGGCCACATATGACAGTACAGCAAGGCAAAAGCTTTCAGCGTAGCTGTTCTTTCGATATGTCAGTTCATTGTGCATTCTATTTTAACACAATTAAATTACTTACTATTTTCAAGTACTTTCAGCTCATTCTTACCTGAACAAACTTTAAAAATTAGTGTTCACCAGATTAGCATGCCTAATGGTTCAGTCACGCTAGCGTAAAAATAGGACGATAACTTCCTTGTAACTAAGAACAATCAGTGGTTGCACCACAACTACACTGAACTCTTTTTTTGCATTGGTAAACTGACTGTAGAGGCTGAGCATGCAACTCCTCTAACCTCCGTTGACCACTTTCAATCACAAGTGTACAGGTCGCCTGGTGGGAAGCAACCTGCCTCCAAACAATTGCAGTCTGACGCAGATTGAGTGCAATCACTCTCAGACACACTGCAAATAACTGCCCTATAAATCATACATACAGACAGGTTGTTCACACATTGCAATCAATCCGAGTCCCAGTGGATTTATGCTTTAGTGTTAAATCTGTGCTGCAGGTACACTATAACCACAAACCATTCTGAAACCCTCCAATGTAACATGCACATGACATGAACCCTCCTAGAAACGTATCCAAATCTCACCATCAGTGCAGTCACAAGTGGTGTTTGCCACTTGCACAGGCTACGTCGTAGGATCTATGCAGATTCTCTTCAAAAGGTTAATTCAGGTGTCGGACTGTGTCGACGATTGCAACTCACCGCAATGTGTCTCTTTCCAACCTTGTACTTAGCTGGTTATATTCTGGTTATACTCATAGATATAAAGCAAACTTGCGACATTTTTATGTTAAACTGCCACGCTGCTGCAACTACGTCACTATTTGTGGAGAAATTTCTCAATTTGTGTTTCAAATCTCAGAAGTTTGGGTTCTATCTGAGATCTGAGTTTGGTTTTTAAACCCTTAGTTAAGCATTTGCATCTCACTTTTGCTCTACGTCACTGTGGACAAGCTGCAGAGCCACTGTCAGGCCTATAAATAAGATAATGATAGCATTCAATATAGGATTTCAGCATATTATAATATCATTGCATCATAATCCTGTTCCAAACAGTAAACAGTGAGCAATGTTGTATCGCTGAGATAACAGCGTAATCAAAAAGTGACAACCCATTTTATTACAGTCGACGAAACTTGTAAACCACATAACTAAAATGATACCAGAGATAAGTGACAGTTGCGCACATCACGAAGAGTCTACTTCCGATGCATTCGTGCTAGTGGAAATACAGGGTACGTTACAGGTGAAAGCACCGGAATATTAGCTGTGCTTTTTGACCATCAGTGCAATCTACTGACTTTGTATCAGGAAGCAGTGAAATAGATAAATACTGCCTTCTATTTGTGTTCCCACATGTTCCTCTGTTGGCTGGCTTACTCGGGGCTGCAGAGCACATGTGAAAGGGGCTTTAGATTTTTCATTACAACTGAAAATTACTGTAATTGCTTTATTATTGTAAAACTGAACTGAAGTCAGTCTTAATTTCACTTCGACCAAGCATATTGTATTTTCCGCTTTGTATGTAACAACAACAACAAAACAAACCAAAACAAAAAAACATAGACCTATGTATAAATGCACAGCCTAGGGCACAATACAAAAGTTTGACGTAGACAGATCTTCTTTTCATTTGCTGAATGGACAAATCCTAAAACCCAGTCAGAGGTAACCACAAATGGTCAGTCAGCTTTCTTTGTTAACCTGGGCTTTTTGATTCAGGCATGTTCATAAAAAAAGAGGTTGTTTGACTCTTCTTCAGCACAAAAAGAACCTACTCATTTCAAACAGAGGGAACAGGTTGGGGAGACATATGAAGGTTCTGGCAAATTACAGCACAGGTCCTGAACAAATGTGATGAATGTAGTTCAAATATGAATCTATTGCTAATCTCTCACATTATAGCTGCACATTAGAGCTTCAAACTCGATATGTTTAAAAATGATGCTAAACAAGACCAATCAGTTTTCATAATGAAGTTTAAAAAACAACAACAACAAAAAC
>NW_005187415.1:3298104-3299966 GCF_000239375.1 Pundamilia nyererei
CAACTGCACAGCCTCATTCATGATCTTACTTACAACATAGTTATGGATACACTCTGTGTTTATACACCACTTTCCATTATATCATTACTTATTGTTAATCTCTGGCTCTCTTCCACAGTGTATCTTTTGTCCTGTCGCCCTCCCCTCATTCACTATGGTCCTGCAGATGGCTGCCCCTGCGGCCATTTGAGGGACCGGTATTCTTCCTATTAAAAGGGAGTTTTTCCTTCCCGCTGTCACCAAGTGGTCACTCATCAGTGGCTGTCTGATTGTTGGGGTTTTCTCTATATCATTGTAGTGTCTATGAGGACCTATGAGGCAACTGTTTTTGCGATTTGGCACTATATAAATAAAACCAGTTTGGTTTGAGAGGTCCGTATGCATAAACACACTACCCCAGAAAAAGATTCTTTATAGCTAGTATATAGCTAGCTATTTTAGTTCCCATATTGTTACCATGGTGATCTAGCCAGGTTGAAAGAGAGTGCCCTTCGTGACTTTGAATGCACTGGCTTTAGGCTGTAAACCTCCCTAACCCATCAATCTCACTGCATAATACATTACTTGGTCTTCTGGTCAAAATAATTCAAAAATAATACAGTCCATCAATAGTGTGTTCATTGGGGCACAATGGCTTAGTCAGAAATGAAAAGGAGAGTCCTCTTTAGTTCAGGGGAGACCTTTTTTTTATCTTTTTCTTTTTTATACCCTAATCTGCCAAATCTGATTCAGTCTTGGGCTCATATAAACGAACACACACACAGTCAGGCCGAATTAGGCAAACCGAGCCAAATTACTATTCCTGAATGGTACACGTTGCTGAGTATAACAAAATCACTCTCAACCTTTGCTGCCCTCAGCCCACCGGACCTGCCTCTTCACAAAAAATTAAAAAAATAAATAAATAAATATAAAAAAGCTGCAAAAACAAAAACAGTTGAGTCGTCGCAGCCTCTTCTGTCACTGCCTACGCTCGCAGTGTGGAGGTGGGAGCTGAATTATCTACCTGACCTGACTCACACAGAGCCAGATTCTTATGAAATCCCTCTTACAGGTTACTGGGTACACGCAAACAAAATCTTTGTTCATCAGTACCCTCTCTTGTCTTTTGAATTCAATTACCCAAAAAGCACGGCCGACCCTGAAACACACAGGTAAAAAAAAATACTCATTAGGCTCTAGGAGAACAAAATAAGTCTCCAAGTCTTCCCGTCTCTCTTCCACTTTACTGCAGAAAACAGCCTGGTGTTCTTCTTATTTTTCGGGGCAGTGTATTCATCTTCCCCCTTGCTAATTGGCTGCTAATAAGAGACTTCTGGCATACTGCCAGTTCAGTTTTAAAGGAGAAAAACACAGTGAGACACAAATCATGATCCACACGCACACGCACACGCACGCACACACACACACACACACACACACACACACGGAATCGTGCACAAATATATAAACATGCACACAAATCCCCATTATGTGTATCTCACTCTGCAGCACACTTGTTTTAATTGCCCTCCTGACACTAAGTGTAATAAACTGTAGTTCTTAAAGGGGATCTATTATGCTCATTTTCAACGCCGTGTTTTTACTGTCGTGCTTTCTAGAACAGTGGCTTCGCATGATCCTTACACCTTAACTTACATAAGGTTCATCCTCAGTTCATCCACTGTCAGAAAAGAAGCTGTTTTCCATCCTCTGCCTTTAATAAATCCTTCTTTTGATTGGTTGCCCCACATAAACAAAATGAGTTTTACAGTATTAAAGGGATACCTTGTAAATGCTACTTGTAATAATGAGATTGTATTACTATTAGGGCTGGGTATCGTCACTGATTTCTAGAATCGCTTTGATTCCGATTCACAAGG
>NW_005187415.1:3301323-3308646 GCF_000239375.1 Pundamilia nyererei
TTAATATACTAAGTATACACTCGCTGGCTACTTTATTAGGTATATCTTTTTAACTGCTGTTAAAACCTGTCACCAGAGCATTAGTCTTAAAGGCAGGTGTGTGAGTAAAAGACATGCAATTACAGAGAGAGTAGTTAAAAAGAGCACCATCTAAGCAAAGTAAATTAATAAATGACACTTAATATCCAGAGCTCATTATCTTTAATACTTAAATTATTACCTCTATGTTGTGATTAAAGGGGTTTTTTCCCTCTTCTGTTTCATAAGATCAATGTCACAGTGAGTTAAGTGGCAGAAATGTAATTTTGGAACAAACAGACTTTAATTATGCATGCCAGCATTAAAAAAAAAGAAAAAACCCTGCAGCCCTCCTCTAATACCCTTTGAAAGAAAAAACACTGAGGCTAATCAGCCGCACAGCTCCATCAGTGTCTTCATCTGACAGCAATTCAACAGCTAATACTCAAGCGTTTGTGATAAACTTTGCACTGCAGCCAAAACAGGGGACTGAACTCTAAAATCATTCACTTGCACGTGCTTGTGTGAGTGCGTCTGTGTGCTTTGCATATTGCTGTCAAAAGAAAGCCTCGAGCAAACACTTACATGACGGATATGTTTTGAGAGAACCCTGCAAAGTCAGGCAACACGCTGTCTTCTGCCAGTAACAATGTGTTTACCAATGAGTGCAAATAATTGCCTCTGATTACAGAAAAAAGCAAAAGGTAAAGATGAAAATGTCACATTTATCCAGCAGGCATCAAGAAGCTTGTGCCGCATCTGCAGTGATAACTGCCAAAAGGTTGTGGAAGTTGAACAGCAACAATACAGAACATTATCAGTGCACATAATCTGTTATTAAATCTGATCTCTGTGCGTGGCTGGGAGTTATCTATGATAATATGACCAGTCAGGAGAAGCAGGAGTAGTGAGTAGAAAACAAAAGCTGTTATAGAGATCAATATGAGATTAGAAAACTAAAGTAAGTAGCTAAAAGAATGAAATGCTTGCTCAATATTCATATTTTTGTACTAAGAGAAATTAAACAGTACTCATTTTAGAGGGACAACTTTTGTTGTTGGTGTTAAAAAATAAAAAAAATTAAATAAAAACACGGCTCGGATCATGCAGAAGGTGTTAAGTGATTTCGTGTCACAGCATCCTCTTCTCGCCTGTACGGGATTATTCTCACCTCGAGCAATTATTGGCTCTCTGAGGGCAGGTGGAATGGGGTGCTGACTCAGCAGATCGGATCTCGTTTCCATATTTCCATATATAACGTATAAGCAGGCGTTAGGAGATGGAAACACGCATAGTGTTTATTTTCACTGAGAAAGTAGCGGCCTCCTGGAGCTTCTCAGCTACATAACGGAAACTTCTGATGAGCAGTCCGTGACTGCCAAGAGCTGTTTGTACACACTGATGCAAGCAGCTGCAAATTAGCCAGCTCTGTTTAATTTGTGCTTATGCCCTCTTGCTTCACAGTTTGCACCCCTTTTCACGCTCCCCTCACTGTAATCATTCAACAAGTTTCTTCTTCAAGCAAAATGTAACTAGCACCTTAATGACTGCATCAGTATTAATCTAGAGTCCACCAAAGTATTGATCGCATTGCAGAGCGATCATGTTTTTGAAAGACTCAACATTCTCATTTTCCACCAACTTGTTGCTATGGGAGACCACTGATTCTGCTGATCAGCATGATGAAATTTGAGCTATTAATACAAACTATCTGAATACATAGATTCCCTGCAGACACAGAAATGTAAGGACTAATCCACTCCCACAGAAAAGAACTTAACTCCCACATGATAGCTACTGAGAATGACCGGAAACTGAGTAATACATGGCAAGATGTGCAACTGTGCTGCTCATTTTGTCATCGGAACATGATGAACTCCACATGCAGTGCTGAACCCCTCCCACCCCTGTTGTCTGATGGCTTAAACCACCTACATGATTGTGTAGGTGTGAGAAATTAAAAGCAATGAGTTAAGCAAATGGGGTTCTCACCAGTGTTGGATCCAGACAAGTTGTACCTAGAATTGGCCTTTTTGATGATGTTCTCATGGATCTGGGACCATTCGCTCTCAGTGTTACACCTGGGACACACACAAAAAGAAAATTACTGCAGATTTGCACAAATGCTCCAGAAAGAGTCCGGTAAATATCCTTGAAAGAGAGTCAGGATTGATGGTGCTTAGGCCGAGCAAAACCAAAACTGCTGAATCCTACACTTCACATAACAAGAAGCATTTTTTGCATTAATTCTTCATTTGTGAAAAAGGCACACCTCTCTTTGAAACTCCATGAACCCACTCTGTAGAAAAAGCTTGCTGTTGGAAATTGATAGCATCATCACTGCTCTTCCCATCCAAGCCACAATGTTTGAAGTAACAAGTGCTTTTACCCTTGAAAAGCAGCTGAGTTTCTGTTACGCTGACCAACCACTTTCTTGAAATTCACTGTATATGTGACATGTGACCAAAAGCTGCTTTTTGTTGAGTGTATTTAACACTTAACGGTGGCATGACAGGAAAAAAAAACCCCCAGCTTTTCAATGACGTCTTTTCTGGACTCAACTCACAAAACAATTGGGTCACAACTTTCCTGCTAGTCCAACTAAAACCTGTTGTTGCCTCAGGTGTGAAGAAAGTGGCTGCATGTTCTTGTGAGCAAAGTACATTTGGCCAGTTACTCTGATGCTGCTATAATTTAGGTCAAACTACTATGTCAACAGATGCCTTTTCATCCCTGAGAGAATCACATAGACTTGACTGCAGTCATCTAAAGTGTAAAAGGAAAGGTGCATAATTTTGTTGGTCCAGATTAATGTTCGTGTACTCAGACTACTACTTACCTAAAAGATTACTTGAATACGTTTCCCTTTTGCATTTATGTCCCATATTACATAATATTTTTAAAAAATATATTTTCTTAAATCCAAAATTATATGAATACTCTCAAGCACAGTCATAGTTAAATAAAATAAGACAAATATGCAATCTAAACTCAGACATAAAAAATGAATCTTTACTCTGTCTTCTTGGAAGGCTTTATGGGTTTTTGTTCTCACGTGTTTTAAGTGTGCACTTTCAATCTGAAAGTTAAACCTTGAAATAAATCCGGTCTAGTACGCCCCATGCCCCCCCTTTAGTCTCACCCTTGTTCACCTGTATGTAAAACATGTCAGCTGCCGTCAGCCTTCATTAACCCCTATCATGTAAACATGCTATCAAACTAAGTTAACAGTTCATCTGAATATTTTAATACAACTTCTGGGGGCTTCAGCCTTGTTGATAAGGTGCTTTGATAAAGGACTCCCACTCGCTTTTTCCCAGTAAAGCTTTTAATGCCTTACATTAGCTTAATAGATTACCCTTAAACACCACAGCTGGAGCTTCAGTGTTGCTGATTTTTAAAAGGCTGAATGGCAACTTTGAGACTTCCATGTTGTTCATCTGCTATAGATTGATTTTCAGCCCTGCCCCTCTTTATTTTGTCCTGCACTTGTCCAGTTTCCATAAATTTTTTGAGGACACTGTGCATATCATGCAAAACCTTCAACTAATAGCTCTTAGGTAATCAACTTTTTTGGAGCAAAAATACCTTTTTATGCTTTTCAAATTGTGTCATCTTTAGAATTTTTTGATTTAATTAAAGAAATGGGAGGAATTTTGTGTTCCTTTTTTTTACTTTTTAAAGTAACAGTGAATAACAATCTAATTTAAAATTGGTTCTTTGCTAAATTTGTCTTCTATGCGTGGACAATACACTGATTCATCACTTGAATCAAGTGTTTGTTTGTTTTGGGGGTTTTTTAAATGCCTGAATGATTCACAGGTAAGTATTATGTAGATTAACATACAAAAAAAACTTGGTGGTGTCTGTGCAATGCATCCATTTAGTCTATACATGTGGCTTGCTAACCAGTCTTGTGAGCAGTAAGTGAGAAATTAGCACTCCATCCTCACCTGCATATGTGATCACTTCTGCTTTCCAAAAACAAAAAAGTTTTGGAAAGAAAATGAATAAGGAAACGACACATCATGCTGAACAAAACTTTAGCACTTTTTCAGTGTTTAGAAGAAAGAAGAATTCCTAAATAATAGTTCTTTACAGTCACTTACGTATAAACCTTTAGCAGGTGGTCATCCTTAGAGTCAGCAGTAAGTAGATCGGCAATGCTGACAACAGCACAGCCAAACGGCCGCCTGTACTGTACGTTGCACTGGTTCTTCTTCTCTCCTGCTCCCATCCTCCCTGCACAGACACACAAAGGTATCCACGGTAAGAACAGTATGAAAATGATTTTTAAGAACGTGAGTAGTACTCAGGAGAATAAAGAAGAAATATCACTACTCCTACCTATTCTTATGATGTGCACAACGATGTAGACATCTTTTCGTAGATCACTGCTTCCCAAATCCTGACAAACGATGCAGGAAAACATATTTAAGCGTCCGATCCAATTACTGTGAACAAGCTGAAGAGCACTGACACTGCTTTTATTTTTCAGCATAACAGTGCATGAGTTAAGTTAGCTTTAAATAGCCTTAAATTGCTCCCAGTAAATCTTTTTTAACAAAATTCCGTGTTAACTACTCACCACAAATAGCGTGCATTGTCTTTCTGTCTTCTCTGGTGACTTGGGCAGCCCGCTCTTATTCAGCCTTACAAAGAACCTTTCACTGTACAAGTAAGTGGACAGACAGAGACAGGGAACACACACAGAGATAAATGTGGTCAGGAGTGATGGCTGAGTGTCACAGTAAACAACAGTATCCAAGTTTTTGCTAACAGAAACAGAATAAAGATTAGACACTATGTCAAAAAATGTCAAGTGCAGAACAGTGGGCACTGGAGAAATCACTTCAAAGTTCAAACTTCACACTGAAGCTGCGTGAAACTGAATATGAGGCGGGAAAAGGGAAAAGAAAAACAGACAGAAAGGGTTCAGAGGCAGAGGGATAGAGGTTTAGGAGAAAGATGCTGAAGAAAATCCCCAAAACAGAATGCCTGTAAAATATCTAACAAGAACATTCACATGTGGCTGAATGAAAGTGCTTTGCTGCATATTATGGATTATCTCTGACACATTTAAAGACAGTTACTAG
Source organism: Pundamilia nyererei (assembly GCF_000239375.1). NCBI lineage: Eukaryota > Metazoa > Chordata > Actinopteri > Cichliformes > Cichlidae > Pundamilia > Pundamilia nyererei. The sequence continues at coordinate 3,306,438 of NW_005187415.1, forward strand.
GCTTTCATCAAAAAATCATAACTCAATCATAACTGCCAGACTAGATGGCATAAAACTTCTGGCTGTCACAGGGCTGTGCTGAGGACCAAGAGAGAAAAAGAAAACTGTATATAGAATTTATACTATTTCAGGTTATAAAGCTCCTGCAATGCCCTTATCTCTTATGTGCATTTGTGGTGAGGAGCTCAGTCTTTTTTACAGGGCTCAGAGTAGAGACCTATTGAAAGGAGCCAGTTGATGTGGTTGGGATGCCTGAGCAGAATGCCTCCTATGTGCCTTATAGGTGAGGAGTCCAGGTCATGGCCCAGGATATGTTGGCGAGACAACACCTCTAAGTGTGCTTGGGAGAGGGCAGCTCTGCTAGTCTGCTCCCATAACCTGATAGATAGATGGATGATGTTAAAATCTGGCATATAGCCAAGAACTAAGAGGTAAAAAAAAAAAAGTGAAATTTGAAGGTCACTACGACCTTTCACGGAATTCTCATCACTGCCAAGTCTTGGGAACACCCACAGGGAATTCTGTTACATCTGGCCACAAACTCAAACTCAAGAACAAACTTTTTTGCGGTCAAATGTTTCTTGGCGACCTTATGTCTGTCGATGGACATTTATACGCCATTGATGATTAAATCAAACTTTCCCAACATCTAATCATTTCAACTTTTAATCAGAGCGAACCCTTGGGCCAAAGCTGAAGAAATCCCCTCAAGGAATTCGTGAGATATCTCTCACAGTGGAACACGAACTCTGCATAACCAAAAAATTGCCTCATAATCTGGAATGAACCGTCTCCGAGTCTTGCCTCAAATGCCCCTCACGCCCATTTCTGTTCAGGCGGGAAATTAAGTGAATGTCACGCAAAAAGACAGAAAGGACAGACACTGATCGCCTTTTCATTCTCTTTGTACTTTGTCCTTTATATCTCGTATACACTGTGTAAAAGAGGCAGCGGAGGCATCCTACTGGGCCCCTCTCATCCTGGCAGGCGAGCTGAGGGCTAATCCAGTTAGGTGACTTTCACAGTCCTCCGATAAGCAGAGAGAAAACCTTGTAATGCACCCACGCCTGACAATGAGCCAAGTCATTGGCACGGCTAGCAGAGCACGCTACAGTAGGCTCATTCAAACGAGAGCAGAACACGCCACAAAAGATCACATATAGCTTGACCGCAGTGCATACAAATACGATCGATTGGGATGTTTTGTAACTGTCAGAGGTATTAAAAGCTCCTGCTACAAGCTCAAAATTGTTTGGGCTCTGCAGTGATGTAAATAAGAGGCAGCTTCTCTTACTGTAATTCTGTGTTTTGTATATGTAGGGCAGTGGGTGCTCTTGTTTGAGTTAATTAGGCTTCTGATTATTAATTATACAAATGCTTATGATTTTTTATAAATGTATTCCTTCAGTAAAGTTTTCCTTTTCTCAGCCATACTGGAAGGAACCAGTTGAGGCCCAATTTGATTTGAATGCAGTTGTTCCTCATTAGCTGCCCTCTGTAACTTTCCAGGCCATTTATCCGGCCATATGGAGACAGATTCCTATGCATTAGACATGAGACTTTGCGCCCGCTTTTCCTAATTAGTGCTCTATTGTTGAAACCCCAAATGCCAATTAACAGCCACTCCTGCAAACACAGACTCAAACAAGGTCTCCCTTCTTTTCAACACCCTTCCCTCGCCACCAGCTCACAGCCTCGCAGCTGCAGCGTGTTGATCGCCCGAGCCAAGGGGACCAACATCCCCCAGTGGGACCTTATCTCCCTCTATCACCACTCACATTAACATAACGTAAATGGCCGATTTCCCTCCCTTCTGGGCTCTTGCTGTTCCCCCTCCTAATATCGATGATGGCATTAGGAGCTGTGCGCTCTTCCAATGAGCGGACGGCTGGAAGGGGAGGGGGGTGTTCCAACTGAGGTGTTAACTGCTAAATACATGAACTGTCACCACCTTGTAAGTTGGTACTAAATAAATAAATACATCAAAATATACGTCTTAAAAGCCCGACAACAAAGGAGAAGAGGAACGCTTAGACCTTAAGTAATCTAAACACTGAATAGCAAGTGGCGCTGAGAAATCATGAAAGGGCACATTGAAAACACTCAAGAGCAAATAATATTATTGCGATTTTTAGCATTTTGCGATGTGCCGGAATGACATAAATTGTGATTTATTGCGGATTATACTTTGTCAGTATAGGTTTTATCC
>NW_005187415.1:3310053-3341997 GCF_000239375.1 Pundamilia nyererei
AGGGAAGCAGTAAAATGGCTCTCTGCCAGCCAGATTGTGTAAATGAGTGCGTCTCTGTTTATGCATGTGACCAGACAGTGAGAGACACGTTGGCGAGCTGCCACTGCGAGATTTTCCTAAAAGACAACTGATGCAAGCAAATGCACTTGCAGACGTAGAAAATTAGAAGCATAAAGGCACTGTGGTTGAAGCCTCTGACTGCCTTTATCCCTCAAAATTGCAAGAAAACCCAAATTGTTGATTTAGGCAACAACATAAGTGGTTATGAGAAAAATATAGCTTTGTCTGTGTCCTCTCTTGCTGGATTGAGTTTGGATAAATTCACATTTCATTTGTGATGCATCATGAATTCCGAAGCTGCTGTTAAGTATATAATTTCAGCATTACTGAAGTGGACTTTACTCGACTCCAGAAAATGGATTTTTAATCCACTTCAAATATATATTTAAGCTTAGCGAGTGTAATTACTCATGCTCAGCTAAGGCACTCAATCTTTCAAAGAAGCAAGAAGATTGAAAGAAAAGAGGAAAAAAATGATGACATAAAAAGAGTGACAGTTTAAAAGAAAGAACAAAAGGGCTTCAAGTGGAACATGATACGATGGCGCTGAAGACTAATTACCCACTTCACGACAAAAAAGTACCCACTTTCACTCTGAAAAAAACCTTAATTATTACTAAGACATATATTTTACAGGGACACTAAAATTTTAAGAAATACAAGCGGTAGTAAAGTAAAATTAATTGAAAGCTATATTTTACTTAGATACAGATTTTAAGCTGGACCCTTCCTGAACCAACCCTCACATTTATCCAGGCCCAGGACCAGCACTAGGAATACGCTACCTTGTGAAACCCTGAGGGGGAATCGAACCAGGGATCTTTCACATGTAAGCTTAACATGTTAACCAGTACCAAAGCTTATATTTTGCAATAGTGAATTTTGATGTCCAGCAACCTGGAAAGAGGAGAACAAGAATGTGTTCTTCTATATTCATTTGAGGAACATTTCTTGGTAGTAATGGTCCTTATGCTTTCAGTGAGTAACATGTCTGGACTGCAGGCAGCCCACTTTAGCACACATAGACATTTACCTCCTGTTGTAATACACAAGTGCAGAACGTGTCTTAGCATTATCTTACTGAAATAAGCAAAGGTTCACCCCTGAAAAACATGCCAACTGGAGCATATACACTGCTCCAAAACATGTACGTGTTTTTCAGCATTAATGTGTCCTTCACAGATGCACGCATTACTTTATTAAATCCCCCCTCATCTCGCTAAAGTTGTTGACTTTAAAAGTGTGTGCTGATAACAAACCACATGATATTACAGCTGTTTAGCCCACTGGTCAGACCACAGCACAGGTTTCCACTTTTCCTTTGAGACAAGCCCACAGAAGGTGGTCAGTTTCATGGGTCTTGTTTATTTATTTTTTTTATTTTGACTCGCTTTTGTGGATGCAGTGACAAACTGTGTTCACTGACAATGGTCTGTGTTTGTATAGCGCTTTACTTGGTCCTAAGGACCCCAAAGCGCTTTACACTATACACAATCAACCACCCACTCACACACTGGTGATGGCAAGCTACATTGTAGCCACAGCCACCCTGGGGTGCACTGACAGAGGCGAGGCTGCCGGACACTGGCGCCACCGGGCCCTCTGACCACCACCAGTAGGCAAAGGGTGAAGTGTCTTGCACGAGGACACAACGACCAAGACTGTCGGAGTCGGGGCTCGAACCGGCCCAAGACAAATGCCCAACTCTTGAGCCACGATCACCCCAATGGCTCTTCCCGATCTGATACTGGGTTTTGGCCTTGTCCCTTGCACACCGATTTCTCTGGATACTCTCTGGATACTGAACTGATGCAAGCTTGGTTTGTCCTTACCCAGTTATTATGAATCAAAGTTTCAGCCAGTATTTTTTTTTTTTAAGAATTTAATTTGTCGTTTTGTTGCTCCGGTCCACAACTTAGAAACTAGTTGAAAATGTGTATTCTCTATACAAACACAATAACATCTTTCAGTTCAAAATTTCAATGGTTTACTCAGCATCCCAGCCTGTGACAGACTGATGACCTGTCCAGGGTGTACCACGCGCCGTAACTCTATGACAGTTATAGCCCTATTTTTCTCTCAGATTAATAACATCATTGCAACCAAACAAAATGGCAAACTTGTAAAAAAGAAAAGATAGCGCCTTCCTTCTTTTGTGCTATAATTCTTCAGGAACGGTGGAAACCGCAGCTATTTTCATGTAAAGTTTAAAGAAACTTGCCAGCAATATGGATGAATCATAAATTGGATTACAATAGAAACTGAAGTAGGGCTACTGGATAATAATAGAGAGTAATAATTAAAAAAAAAAAAAAAAGAGTCCCATCAACACCATTCTAATTCCTCTGATGTGACCCTGCGGGGCGGAGAGTATTCTCACACAAGCACGACTTATCAAAAGAAGTTTCGGTGCTGCTGTGCTCATTTTTCAACCCACTCGCTTTTCTTTTGCCTGACAAATTCACTCGTTTGTGACATGAAACAAAATTTCTTCACTTTGAACTTTGAAACCAGGGAGTTTCAACACAGTCTTCCATTTGGGCAACACCCTGTCAGGAGAACAGTGAGGTATCTGCTGGTGTGTAAGCATGTATGCAAGTAACACATGCAACCTCCCAGGGCACCAGGATCAGCTTTTACATGGACATTTTTTTCCTAAAAATAAATAAAGAAATAAAATAACATGGCCTTGTCCAATTTTGTGTGTTCAAGTGCACTTTAATAACCTGCTTCATTTAATAAATCTTCATGAATATAATTAAGAGCAGTCCAAGGGGAGCCATTTGGCACAGGGCGTTCACAATCAACAGAGCAGCTCATTTGCATTTCGCTCTCCCACAGGATTTAATGCCATAAACCATACAACCTTAAGAACAAGCAAGGAACTGTTTTCCTGCGACCTACAATCCAAGAAAACAACATACAAGCTGATAAATCAAGCTGCTTGGTCTAAAAACACACTGTAAAGACCAAAAATAAATAAATCATAACATGTCACAGTGATGGAAACCATCACTTCATCACATCACTCAGAAAGTTTTGGTTTGAGTTCAAATGTACAAGTATCCAATTTCCACCGATACAATGGCGTTAAATGAAACTGGCATTCTAGTTCTCAACATGCTAAAACAACAAAAAAGAGGAAGAAAAAATGCTAAATAAATAAATTAAATAAAAATTAAATAATGTCTCTTTGTAGACTTGTGGTTAGGCGACCTGGTAAAAATGACACGGTCTATATTCACCAAACATAAGCACGCAACAACCTAAATTTAGCTAATGAGCTAACAGTTTGGCTAATGGCAAGACATACATCCTGTAATGCTGACGCTAGTATGGGCCTCTCGTCATGGTAAGAATGACACTTTTCCCTTTACACTTAGTTCAGCCATTAAAGATAATGCAACCATCTCTAAACTTCATTTTTCCAAAACTGGGCAACTTGTTCAAAAACAATCTAGCTACACAAACAGCACTACAGGCTAGATGGAAAAATATTTGATTTTTGAAAAGGCCCAATTAGAATCATAAAGGCGTATTGCCTGTAAAGTCTCTACCTGAGTGGCCGGTTCTCCCGTCCATCGTAAATGTGAAAGAAGACTTCCAGCTCCTCCCCCAGATTAGCGCTCATTAGACTCTTCACGTGGACAAACAGATGATGGGTGCTAGCAGGGGTGGATGTCTCCTTCTTACGATGTCGGTGTTCCATCTGCAGGCGAGAGAAGAAAATCAGCACAAGCAGATTTCTCTATATAAAGGAAACCGTTATATATTACGTTTTAGCTGTAATTATGCAAACTGGGAAAAATTCAAATAAACAAGAAAACAACTTGAAACAAGAACAGCTGCAGTTGAAATACAGAGTTATACAGGTGGATTCAAAGAAGGTTAAAAACTCATAACCTCTCAAATCAAAGCTGCTGTATTAGTGATGAATTCAATAACAGGTAATATTCCCCTGAGGCTTCTCACTGTAGGCAGAAGGACTGATTTGAATTTGCATATATTTGAAGAGCAGAAAGATATAGATGTTGATATACATCGGGCTAATATGGGATGTAATACTGCAGGCTGGCAGCTCAGAGGCTAAAATGTGGGAGTTGAAGCTGCACTGTCTGGCTCTTTCTTTGTTGCTGCCTTTATGCCAATACATCAACTCAGCACCTTGCCGAGCATTTAAAGTGATGTGCAAAACTCTTGAGCCACCCCTCATTACGTTACATTTTTCTTTTAAAGAACCACGCTCATTTCTTGTGATGTATCTGGTACTTTAGTTGATTCATCTACTGTTCGCCGAAGCTTCATCAGGAATGACCTCTTGGCTTCTCAGTGGAAGGCTGGCTGTCAAGAAGCCATTCTTAAAGAAGGCAATATGTATGGAAAAGGTCAGGAGGGAGCCTCTACAGGCATCTGTAAAACACGGTAGAAGCTATGTCAAGGTTTGGGGCTGATTTTCAGCCAGTGCTGTTAGGTTTTTGTCAAAATTGATGGAATTATGATTGCAAAAAAGTACTCTCAGATTTAGTTCCACCATGCTGTATCATCTGGAAGGCGTTTGAACTTTGTAATGTCCTCTCCAGGTAAGAAACCTTGAGAACTATACCTGAAGACTACTTTAATTACAAAAGCAGACTGAGAATTCAGTCTGTGTATACAAAATACAGACTTTCAAGCTTGTTAAAGTCTATAAATTTGGATTTTCCCTTATATGTTGTATGTGGGGCAGGGATAGCTCAGTAGGTAGAGTGGTGGCCCCATGATCGGGGGTCGGGGGTTCGACTCCACTGAACGGCTACCCTGAGGTACCCCTGAGCAAGGTACCGTCCCTACACACTGCTCCCCGGGCGCTGCACTGGTGGCTGCCCACTGCTTCACTGGGTGAATGGATTAAATGCAGAGGAACTATTTCCCTATGGGGACTAACACGCACACTTTACACACTTTACACTTTCTATGCATGTCTGCCTGTTTCAATAAATGGCAACAACATGGGCAAGACATCCGCACAACACTTTATCTTTAAGGAGGCCAAATCGGGGGTTTTTTGACAGAAAGAAGCAGAAAGCAAAATCTTAAACATTGCGATTCACACAAACGTTTAAAAAAAAAAAAAAAAAAAAAAAAAGTCAAATAGTTCAGCACAATTACAGAGCTCAGTGCTTTAGTGGTGGATGATATTACTTGCCATATTACATCAATCTGTACCAAAAAGATCAATAAGGCCTCATACAGGATGGTATGGTGTGTGTACACACATTAGAGCTCTGTTTATAAAAGGTTCATCATAATCTGCTGTCAACAGCCAAAAATACACACGCGCACAACACACACATACACACAAATATACACAAAGCACCAGATGGCCAATAGAGCCACTGCCAAATTTGGCCTCGCATCCACTTCTGTTGTAAAACATAAGAAAATCGGAAGGAAGGGAGCAAGAGATGGGGATCAGGACAGAGGAAAGGGAAACGGATAAAGACAATGCAAGAACTGAGTGTAGTAAAGCTTCACCACAAAACAACACACACACAGTATATTAATAGTGGATATAATATGTTTTACAGGATTATAATGATGGTTTGGTTGTCAAATTTAAATAGTGTTGCATTGTACAGCATAGGTGACTTTGTTGAAATGCACTTGTTGGCGCAACATTTCAAGCTCAAGGAATTATGAAGCTGCGTACCAGGCAACAAATAATCTTACTAAAACAAACTAAAACACACTTGTCATGTCTTAATTCAAGGTATTAACGGATACTGTCGCATTCACAGTTAGTTACCCTATGTGCAAATGTAGTCAGAAGTTCCATTTAAGGCTTCAGTCACCCACACACCCACACACACACACTCATGCTCTCTCTGGCCGAGAGACAGGTCAGTGACCTCCTGGCAACTCTGGTTGCTAGGGTAAAACGTGTGTTGCTCGCAGTTGCTACAGTGGGTGAGGTTGGTCACAAAGAGGATGCTGTACCAAAAACCTCCTCATGATTGCTTCAGTTGCTAGCAGATTGCTAACGTAGCCTTTAGTTTGCATGGAAGACACTGACCCGTCAAAACACCCTCCTCAGCTATTAGCAAAGCAGCTATGAAACTGAAAAAGTTCAAAAGCTAACAAACCAAAGTTAAAAAGAGAACGTGTCACTCCAGCCACCACGTGTCAAGATTCACTCAAGTTTCGCTACCACTTTGCATTACCGGTCACAAGACCTGTAATGTTTTTCCCTGCAGCCAGACAGATTAGCTCAACTTTACAAAAACCTGTCTGCAGAGATGATGATTTGCATACTAAAGTGAAAAATTGTGAGATTAAGAAACAAGTTCTCTAAATGTGCTGAAAAACCATGCTACAAATCCTTTTACCTTTGCAGTTTCTGTCAAAACTATAAAAACACTTTGTTTTTGTGTGAGATCCCCGAAAAGAAACAGAGAAACAGAATTATCTAACAGCAAGACAAACTACTCCCAGCAGGGCTGAACTCCTGGTTCTGACGTAAAATTACTAGGTCTGAGGAAGGCCTAATTTATACTGTGGGATTTTATTACGAGGTTATTTTCAGTGTGTCATTTCAGCCAGCAGCCCGGCGGGAACAGTGTGTGGTTTTGTGACAGCTTCAGCATGACTAGACACAAAGCATAGACATGACAGGCTGGCAGCCTGACTGGCAACACACAATGGTGTGGTCAACAAGGAGAGGCTGAGAGGTAGCTGAACAGAGAACGAGAACATGACCGTGTGTGTGCCAGCCAAACTGTCCTACAGACTGTCAAACGACAAGGAAATTCTAGAGGAGACAGGTCAAACTGAGGCCACAAATTTGTAGCTGTTCTTTCTGTCCCTTTCTACATTAATGTTTAAGCCTCCTTTCATCCCTCTTTTAAACTCAAGGATTAAAGTCGTGCAGGAAGTTAAAGATCTGTATGAAGGCTTGTCTCTCTTTAGTGATAAGCTGAACCATAAGAAGAAATATTACAACCACATGTCCAGGGCAAAGAGCTGAGCTATGATCTATTACTACAGAGGGAGCTTCCACTGTTAATGAAGTCATCACTGGGGGATCTAAACTCGGGTCTTCTCTGCTCACGCTCTGAGCTCAGTCCCAGAGGAAAACAATGGAAAGCCTAAAGCTGATTAGTCTTTGCTCTACACATGACTCGCATGAGCTAATTAGACATAAAGGGTTTTTTTCTCACTTTAAAGCTACAACCAAATATAATGCTTCAACAAGTGTCTGTTTAAAGGATTTAAGTCCAATAAAAATCTGGTCCTCCATCTCCACAAATATTTAGTTTTGATGCATTTTTGTCGTATGGTATTACAAAGTAGGGGTTTTTCTTTCCCCTAATCTGACAAAAAGAGAAAATTGTTGATTCACTATGCTGTTCTTCACTAATTCTTCAGGGAAGCATATGTTTTCAGGCTGCTATATACGCTTTTCCAGACAGTCACTAATACAGGGTTTCTCCTGGCACACACTAAAGTAGCTGTGAATGTACCCCAGAGGAAAATCATCAGGAAATGATTTAGTCATCCTTGGGGAAGGATATAACGCTTTTGAAGACTTTTTCAAATGGCCAGCAATAAGAAGAAAATGTATGTATTTCTGTTATGTGCAGTAACACAGACTGAAGTATCAAATAATACTTATAGGCACAGCTACCCAACCGCAAAGGCCCATTCTGAGCCAGGAAACTACTACCTGAGGTACTGCTGTCTGTGAATAATCACTATTACCATATGTAGATGTTGTACCTTCTTTGTTCAAGGAAAAAATGGGAAAAAAGAATATTATATTTGGGGTTTTTTCCTTGTAGATGTATTATTTTATTATCAGAAAATACAGAGCTGGGTTTTTTCTCATAAATCCACAAGCTTGGAATTTTTGCTAGGAATACCACCACCTTCTATGACCCTGTAATTACTTTTCCTTTGTTTTTTTAAATAGACTTAAATTGGCATGCATATACCATGTTTACATTTACAGTGTTGTTTCTCATTATATAGAATGAGAAGTGTTTATGAGATAGCATTAAGGCATTTACAGGCATACATAAAATCTCTTTTTAATCCACTGTCATTGCTTGTTTTCATTCTCACTCAGCAGATATCACACAATTCCTTGAAACAATGCAGCAGTTAAGCCACATTTTCCTACAGTAATACCGCACTGGCACTTCAGCACACACACACACACAGGCAAACACGCACACAAGTACACACAGAGACACCGCATAATCCCCATGTCAATTTAATTAAGCCACGCCGCAGAAGCACCGACAGAAACAAAGACGCGGTTCTCACAAACAAAGATCTCACGGGGAAATATTGATGTAATTTGGGCTCATTGAGATATTGCATCTTGGTGTGAGGGTTCCTTGCGTATTTTCGTAAGTGGATGGCGGCGGTGAATGCCTGCCCCTTTATCTCGACCCAGTATGGAGAAATGGTAGTCGCTTGTTTATTTTATACACCGTTTAATAGAGGTGGAGAAAGCTTTCTTTGTGCTTTTCCTGCTTTTGTTTTGACAACAACAAAAAAAAAATAACAGATGGATTAAGAGCTTCAATTACCCTTGCGAAGAAAGAGCCGACACAGAGTGTGTGTGCGTGTGTGTGTGATACAATTCCCCCCACACCATACGAGGGCAGAGAAGTGGTTGCCATGGTAGCAGCGATTGGGGCTTGGAGAAAGTGGGAAGGAGAGGCAGGGAGCAAACAGTAGGGAAAGGAAGGAGAGAAATACAGAAGCAGATGGATGAGGGGGAAAAGAAAAAAAAAATCGGTCCATCAAATGTACCTCATGCGAGGATGAGAGTGGTATCAGTAACTCGCTGAGCTTACTCTAAATTTGTTTTGCCAAATGCTGGTTCTAAGGGTCAAGCACGGACTTCCAATCCCAAAGCTTTAGCCCACACCGAGACGTGTTCAAGATTCTCGGAGAAAGCAGATCTGTTAACAGCTCAGTAAAATGCAGAGAAACATGTGGAAAAAAGCTCAAAAAAGGTTATTAAATACTATGAGCGAACTCCTTCAGCATCCTTTACAGCAGTCCTATAACCGTTAGGGATCAGTGCCATAGATTTTTATATAAGCTGCTCTTCAATTTCAAACTGGACCATGGCCCTGTTGTGCCTTTCCTTCTTCTCTCTCACACACATACGCTTTCCCAGCGGTGTATGCTCATATTAACTGTGCTAAAGTCAAAGAAATGTTGCTCTACTTCCAACCATTTATAACCTGCAGCATAGACATGGTGGAGAGATCCAGCTCTGTGACTCCAATTAGCATCAATCTGCCTTTGTTGGGACACCTCTCAGTCAAAGCAGACATGAACCTAACTCCAGTACTCAGATCGAGTTATTAAGAGTGTTTAAAAAAAAACAACTTTAGTAGAGCTGTTACAAAGGAAGAACTTACCCAGGGAGATAATTACTATTTTCTGTACCAGACTAAAAACATGTTTTTCAGTGTTGTAACATCACCCATTTTAACTCTCTAGTCGATGCTGACTGACTCGCTTATGGTGCAAACCTTGAGTGGCCACTGGGGGAATTGCAGACTTGTCACTTAAGCGTTTACTTAATTATTCAGCTCTGGATGTTGCCACTTAGTACCAGCTTGAGACTCCATAATCAGCTCCAGCAGTTGCATCATAGTCGGATGGTAATGCAGCCAACCCTGATGAGACTCTCCCTGTGCTACCTTTGGTATTTCATAGCAGTAAGAGTTTTCTACTTTTATCAATTTCTAGCACATTTCCATCATGTATTTTGTACAGGTACAAATACGGGTTCACACAGACTGAAACACTAGTCCACTGTTAGGTCCCACAGTAAGATGGTACTTTTAACAGATCATCCTGCATCTTCATAATTTTCTGCCAATTTCTGTCCCAAAAACCCAGACTCTGGCATCTACATGTACAAATGGATCTAAGAAACTGGCATGTCCAATAAGGAGTGGTAGATTATGCTTCTCAGCCTGGTGTTTTCAGAAACTGCACATAAGTGAAGTGAGAAGCAGTACCCACGAGCACCAATTTTTGTTTGAGGAAGCTAGGCGAGCCAATCAGAACCCCATCATCCTTTTTTTTGAAGCGGGGGCTTAAAGAGACGGATGCAAAAGCAGCTACTTTTACACAATGAACTGAAAAGTTCCACAGAAAATTGAGGTGTCAATTTTGTAAAGTCAAAAAAATATGAAACTGGAAGTGAGTATAGCAGGTCCATAATGTCTGCTGTGCCAAGGTAGCAAGGTATTATGCGGGCAGCTAGTTCATACACGGCCTCTACTATCTATCTGACAACATCTGTCAGCTTAGAGGAAGAAGCTGACAGATGTTGTCAGTGATAGACAGTTCCTTAAATCCACTTAGAGGTTGGCAAGATCAAACCAAGTACAATATACTCAGAGGTCAGACATGTTTTGGTTGTTTGCCATCTGTTGTATAAAGTTACCCTCGGCATCAAATGACAGTTCCTATTAGAAAGTGGATAGATTGTGTACAATACAACAGTAACCCTAAATAGATCTGTATCATTGTCTACATCCTGTATCCAGCCTAAGCAACTGGCTCTAAATTGTAAATACACTGGACATTAAAAAGGCAAATAACACAGGAACTCTAAGGCCACCAATCCAAACTCCTGCCATCGATGTCACTGTCATTCAGTGTCACTGTCCACTCTGCAGGGCAACAACCTCCCAGCAGAGCATTGCTTTCTTTACTTTGTGTGTCTTGTGAGCTGTGTTGAATATAGAGACTTTATTGTACTCTTTCCAAGATGAATCTAGAAGAGACCAGCTCCTTTACGCATCTGCACTCTGGATGGGATCTTAATCTGAGAACAGGGAAGAACTGTGTGGACGCTTACCAGTCTGTAAAGCTCTGTGACACTGATTTCATCGGGGTCCACCATACTAAACTCTCGCCTCGGGACCAGGTCCAAGCCAAGCTGTCTGAAACACAAAGTCACAGAGAGTATTAATACACTGAAGCTGCAAAATACATACAGATAACACAGTACATGGATTGCAATTGAGCGTTAATTAAGATGCTACTTTATAGCTGCACTGAGCATCAACAACAAAGCGAACAGACCCACAAACACTCAAAGCACAGCTGTCACATCACCCGTCAGCCGCCTAAATACATTTGACAGCTCCTCCGTGGAGCAGATGAAAGAAAAAATCCTCTCCCTTTAGCCCCCTGCTATGCCTACTGTCCTCTTTATCCTCTTTCCTGTCCTCCACCATTTAACCTTGCCTGTTCCTCTACATTCTTGTTGTTCAATAAACACTAACTCTTACATGCTCCCATCCTCCTGGTCGGTGGTATTAGTGGACCAAAACAGCACACTTGAGTGTGTCTCCTTTTCGGCAAGAAGAGAGACAGGCCAGGTCAACCTATACAGCAGCGAGGGATGCTCATCGCTGGGGAGGGATGTGAAGCATGTGCGTGTGTTTGAAGAAGGCCCACAGCAGGGAAATGAAGGAGAGCGAAGGGTAAAGGACAGACAGAAAGAGAGAGGGACACGAGTTGTGAGGATTTCTTTTTTTGTCCCTCTCTCTCTCTCTATTGCACCCCCACAGCACAGAGAGGATGGAAAGAAGAAAGCAAAGTGAAAGGAAGGATGGAGAGAGTGCTGTCTGTGTGGGAAAGAGATTGTACTGAGTGAAGAGTATGCCTACAGGAAGGGTAGGTGACAACAAAAGGCAGAAGAGAAAGGAAAGTTGAAAAGAAGAGTGAGAGGCTGAGGAAGAAGGAGGGACGTTAGAAAGCTGCAAGAAGCTCCAGGAAAGAAGCAGAGAAAGAAATGAGAGATGAAACTCTTATTTCCAAATGCAGTTTCCTTCAAGTTTTAGATGAGTAGCACTGCTTATAATGGAAAAGCCAGCTTGTCATGGTGGCTTCACAGATTTTACTGTGTGTCAGTAACTAAAAATACTCCTCATAATTCTCAAAGTATAGTGAGGGTTTTTTTTAGACTGATTACACAACCTTGCCTGCAGAAAAAAAACAACAACAAAAAAACAACAAAAAAAACTTTCTTTAAAACTTTAAACTCTGCAGGTTCTCCCTCACAGTCCACATAAAGTTTGATTTATCTCATTCATTCATTTTGTGGAAGACTGTCATACTGCACTGCAGTTATGCAACCGAGAGCAGAGGTTGGAAAGAATTATATTCAAAGAAGTGCCAAGCTTTTCAAGTCAGCTGCTGAAAAGGATTTCTGTGCTGATGGAACATCAAGCAAACTGAACTACGAACGCACTGACTGGATTTGCCAGATCTGCCTCATTACAATATTAAGTACTAGAATATTGGCCACTGCAAGAGCAATCCTCGTTAAAGTTAAAATTCAGTGTTTTTTCTATCAGTCTGAAAACTAACAGTTTTCGGCATCACAAGAATCAGTGGCAAGCTCAAAAAGGGAGAGAAAAAAAAAATCATCTTCACTCTTGATAGGTGATTTACAGGAAATCTACGCTGTAACCTCTCATTTAACCTTTCTTCCTTTTGCTTTCCTGGGTCCCCACTCTTTGTTGTCATCAGTTTTGGATCTATTTTCTTTTCTTTAAATATTCAATTATATGTCACTCAGGCTTTTCCACTTCTTCGTACATTCCCTCAGCCCATTTTGGTAGTTTCAGCCATCTCCCTTCAGGAATCGCTGACATTTGGGAATCCTTATATTTATCACATTGAAACAGGGATTGTTTATTGATTATTTAGAAACTGGCAAAAAAAAAAAAAGTTGCCAGAAAGGCACAGAAGTAGCAGTACTGAACGAGCCAGTGACAACAGTTGCAGTCCTTTTTTTGCTTTTTACTACGGGATGGCATTGCATATGAAACATCAGGACACAACCACATGGTAATTAATGCCTCAATTACGCTAACATGCATTAGCTGAGTTTAAATATGGTCACATCCACTTTCAAGATAAGATAACAGCCAAAATGTCAAACTTAAGGCTTAAACTTAACTTATTATTTTCTACTGTGGATCTAGTCATTTTACAAATGGGAAAAGAACGCCCACTGATGCTGGATTTATATCAGTATTGAAATATATCCAGTGAGTTATTCATATCTGTATTGGATTAGGGCATCCTTACCAGAAACTATGCCCAACAACCTCATTTAGGCCAAAAACCCCACTTGCCATATTTTTTGCTTCACATCCTTAACACAGATAAGGCTGCTGAGTTAATAAAATAAGCTCCCTGTTCCCTCTGTGGAAATTTGTACTTTGAACTATTAGAGAGGAGCTTTGTTCCTTTAATTCTGCTGATGCTTCTATTAAATGTGACCTATGCTATAAATAATGAGGTCATCGTATGTATATGTAACCCTGTAAACCAAATAAATTCACTCTTGAATGTCAGAAGCCCCATCCATTTGCTCTCCAAACCTTCTGTTTGTGAGAGGCAGCCAATCAGGAGAAAGCTGGGTTTCAGGAAGGGCTAAAGGAGCTAAACTGGATTGTTTCAGACACAGAGTGACCAAGGGAGCTTCACAAAAGCCCACTATAAGATGAATAAGGATACAATAAGGTAAGTTGGAAATGAGCATAGCAAGCCCCTTTAAATCACCTAAAATCAAAATCATCAGTGGTAGAAGCAGTTTAAATAATGAATTATTGGTTCTTGAAAAGGAACAATGCAAACATGTCTATAAGCCACATGTGGACATTGTAAACCTTCTCACTGCCCTTAGTCTACTCACTCGTTGCCCCAATCCAATCTTGCTGTGATGTGCTGCTTGACGTCCCTCAAACGGTCATGAGTGAGGTGGCCAACCAGCACCTGCCTCCTCAGGTCCAAGATTTCATTCATCACGTGCCAAAGCCGGTGGAACAAATCCCCCTCATTTTTCTGGAGGTTTGGAAAAGGGGAGAAAAGAAGAGGGGGGTGGAAAAGAAATGAGAAGAATAACAGTCAAAGGCAATGAATGAAAGGAAAATTCATAATCAGCTGAAGACAGAATGAGGATGACAGCAGGAAAGGCACAGATAAGGAGATCAAAATATACAGTTGTGTCAACGCTGCCACCCAAAAACATAAGTGAAAACATGAAAAGTGACGGAACGAACATTAGAGAACCAAATCGACACTGAGAAGAAGACAGCGACCCAGAGAGAGAAGACAAGAAGAGCTTAAAATGGATTTGTGCAAATTAGCTTCAGTGTCCTGCTGCTTTTTGCTGCAAATGCATGCACTTTGATCTAGACGTATTCATCAGCTCAATTTAATCAGCACCCCAGATAGTTTAATAGGCCACAAACACAATCAATCCGACTAATGAATGCATATAAAAAAAAAAAGAAGCTTTGACTGTTTGTGGCTTTCTGAATTACCCAGGGCCAAATGAACTCAAAAATTGCAGTTTCAGTTAAGCAGCAGTGACAACAAATCGATGCAAAGTGTGCACGTGTGGTTATGTGTAAGAGTTCTTACCACATAGAGCTGCTTCCACATGGCACCCCAGTCTCGCAGAGTTGATGTCATCTCTGTGATGACAGAGTCTTCATCAGGGATGACTGTCTCGAATTGCCTACAAACAAACATCAGCACATGAACGAGAATTAAATAACGTAACCTTAAATATAAAACCACAATATGAACAAACATGGAAAGAAAACCAAAGGAAAGACATGTAACATTACCCTTTGTTCTTGACGTGGGCATTCTTTAAGTGGATGTAGCTGGATGGAAAAATCCCCTTTAGTCAAGAAGATAAACAGGTTAATGAGAATGCTCCGAGAGTAATTTGCTCCCCGTTGTAATTAGCATTTAACGGCGGCGGATGTGAAAACGACGCACATAATCAATACAGGGTTAAGAGTGTTTGTGGAAAAAAACAGAGGAAAATGGAGGGAACAGAAGGATAAAGGCAAGCAGCAATGACATTTAGTAGACAAGCAAAGGTTTTAAAAAGCTGTTTGTGTGTGCGCATGTTCTGTTTGACGCTAATAAACTGCAAGATGCCCCCACTGACTTGGGGAAGATCAAAGTAGTAGTAGCAGTAAAAGCAAAACACAAACACACACTTGACTCCTCAGTTGGCTCTTATTATAATATATTATTCTGCACATGAGTTTTTAAAAGTCGTAAAAAATATCAGACTGACTGCACGCACAACTCTTCTTTTGTTGGGAAGTTGGGATGTCATCGCCCCCAGTGATATAGTTTGAGTATATCTCAAGTTGGGTTTTGACTTTTTGGGAAGTGGTGGTAATAAAAAAATGAATCATTATGACTTATGAATCTAATTTCCACAATCTGCGCACAGGTGGTTTTATGGTATATCATTCATGCGATTGGTGGTGGCTGAAAGTTATTTAACATCTTGTCAGATTTGGATTCATTTATATTCAATTGCACTTAATAATTTAAAAAAGTAGATTAAATTAAAATAGAGAAAAAAGTTCAGGGTTATCTTGATATCATCTCTTGGCATGTATTAAAACAACTATATATTCCTCTTTCTCTAGGTTTGCTTCAGCCCAGTTCCTGAAAAAAAGTCTTGCCATTCAGCACTCATCCTAAAACACCTCCATGTACTTAACTGGGCAGTTATTTTCAAGTATTACCTAAATTAACTTAATTTAACAGTTAGCAGGGCAGTAAAACATGATGTATAAAAATCAACCCCCCACCTTTTTTCTTTTCTTTTCTTTTTTTTTTAATGCTTACAAAGTTTGCTGACTTTGCTCATTTCAGGATTATTTGACTGTTACGTTTGCCTCTTACATTGTATCTAATCAGTGCAACGGCTAGGTTTACACAGAGAAATTTTTGGGGGATAGTTGGGACATTTATCCTACGACCATCATGTTTGTCATGATTTGTAACAGACTGTGCAAAAGTCTTGAGCCACCCCTGATTTCTTTATATATTGCAAGGAAAATGGGTAACAGGTACAGCGATTTATTGTAAAATGTCCAAATATATATGGAAATACAGCATATACGCAAAAATCAAAAATCTTATTGTTTCAAAATATTTAAAATCAATATTTGGTATGGCCACCTTTAGTCTTCAACACGGCCTAAACTCTCTTAGTCAAGCTTTCTTTTCATTTCTTTACGTAGTCTTCAGGAATAGTTCTCCAAGCTTCCTGATGGACATTGGTGGGATGTTGTTGGATGTTGGCTTCATTTTGTTTAATTTTCTGTCAACATGATCCCACACTCTGGGATCTCCAGGAGTCCAATCCATGACTAATGATGTTCCATTGTGTGTTTTTACTGCATTACTACATGCATTTACTGTATACTGCATTCCACTGAGATTGTTTCTGATGAGGCTTCAGCAAAGAGTAGCTGGATCAATTGAAAGGTCAGACGCATCTCTCAGGTCCTGTGTCACATCTTTGCTGGAATTCTTCCTCGTTCTTAGAGACGTGACTTTCAGTTCTGTTCATCTGCTGTAGCCTTTTTTAGGCCTGTCACTTCTTCTTTTTTTCCAGTTTCCTCAAATTCTTTAAGAACACCTGACCATGTCAAGAAATGCCAAGTACGCAGCTAACAGTTCCATAGTAATCACTTGGGCTTTTTCTTCAACTAAAGAAAAAGCAACAACCTAGACAACTACAGCCTGTTAGCAACCAAGTGACTAAAGATACAGTTTTGTTGCTAAGTTGTTTGTTATTTGCAGACTCAACACTGATTCATCCCTTGGGTTAGGTGCCTTTTTTATGTTTCAGTGATTCATAGATTAGTGACGAGTGGCTCAACAAAAAAAACGATTCCTCTGAAGATGGTTAGGTACAAGGACTGGAAGGTGAAAATCAGTGAAAAAACAGCACCTTCAGAAATCCTGGAGAACTATTGCTTAAGTTCACCTTTAAAATTATTTTTATAGCTCAAGACTTTTGCACACTTCTAGACATTTCCTGGCTAACATCAGTGTACTTGTGTATCAGCAGCATGTCTGTTCGTAGTGAAAGAGAAACCTCTCCTCCGCTGTTGTTTAAGTGTGCACACAAACAGGTGTTTCCACTTGTCTGAGTAGGTCTGGCTGATTATAACTCTGATGTTGGGTGGAGCACTAGAGAAAATCACATAGTGTCACCAAACTATTTGCAGGGCTGCAAAGAGCAATTTTCAAAGTAGGGAACCTGACAAGTCATACGACGAAAAGACAGGTGTTCCTGCTTACATCTGTCATCTCAGCTAGTGAAAGTGCTAGTTTTCGCTAACAATGACAGTTCCAAGAGACTCTTTCAATTCAATGCATGACACCAGCTAATACACAGAGAGGGAATCAGGTTTAGTGAGAGCATAAGTAGGCAAGACGAGAAAAACAATATCATGGAAAGGTTTGCTCACCTTCACATTTGGGTTCTTCAGGATGAATCCTCTGTACCATCCTGGAGGGAGGGAGGGAGGGAGGGAGGGGGAGAGAGAGAGAGAGCACTACTTTAACTTTATAGCCGTTACTGTGAATATTACACATTTATATTTTTATGTCTTTCCTGGAGTGCAGAGTGAAAGTGGAAAAGAAAATTAATTACTGTATATCTATTAAGAGCAGAGTAAAGAGATGTATGTGCAAGAAGGAAGTTGTATAGTCCCCTTCCCTTTTACAATATCTCACAACAAAGCCATTAAGCCTGTGGTTTACTAAGTTTCATGTGAAAATGCATACTCGGGTTATCAGTATAGTTTTGACTATATTATTGTCAATGAAAAGACTTCCTCATAAACTTGTTATTATAGGCAAAGCAACAAAACTTCTCTTCTTCGTATTCTGTGACTGGAATCTAAAGCAACCAGAGCACCATTTGGTAAAATGTTTTGAATTCTCACACAGCGACTGGGGACAGAACCCTGAATATTTTCACCATTTTTCTGTATCACTCCATTACAAATAATGGGCTGAAGGTGAACTAGCATTTTCCATATACTTTGTTAGGCACTGGATTCTTTGGTTCTATCTGGGCTCAAAGCGCTCTCCAACACCGTTTTTTCAATACTTATACCAGACGCCCTCTTTTCTAATCTTTATCGAAACTGGCATGCATGATATTCATGTCTCTTAAAAGCCAAATAAGCCCTTTAAAAGCCAGTCACCATCACTGCCAGTCAAACTTAAGAGTGGCCACATTCTTAAGAAATTTCATCTATATTTCGCCACACAAGAAGCAAACATGTTTTTCCTATCAGCATTTACGCTCGTGGTTTTGACGTTTCTGACTATGATCTGACACACTGCTCAGCTTCCTTGTTACTTTGCAGGTATAGATTTTGAGATTTTATGTGTTAAGGCACACCACTCAAAAGCAGTGAGGTACAGAGGAATGTATTTCTTAGCAACCCGTGTTTGCAGTGACCACAGGTTAATGCACAGCCGAATACAGGAGGAAACCTGCAACACACAAAGCCGCTGAAAAGCACTATAAATATCAGTTTGCCTTGTCATAACAAAGGTTGAAGAAAAAAAATACAAAGCAAAGACAGGGGAAAAAAAACTGTGGTTTAGCATTTGCTCACACTCTACTCTCAGCTCAAGCCAAATTAGTACATACTTGATGCTTTTGCAAATCCCAACACTGATAGAAACAATCTAATACATTCAAATTTGCAGAGGCTTTGAGCTGATGGTCTTTTCCAGACTGACAATTTAAGCTCATTCCAACCATTTTAAGTCCTGCCAGATAAGAGCATTAACTAAATAGTTCAAATGTAAATGTATTAGATTATTATAATCATATTATATTATTTGGTTTTGCCAAAGCATCTGTAACCTAGGCAGTATTTTCTACCTCATTTGTTACAGGAATTCATAGAGTTGTAATTTTTATCTTTGTTTATTAGCAAAGGTTAGGCTGTGTTCATTGCAAGGCTTAATATCAACAAATCAGGAAATACATCTGCAACAGATTAGTATGTATTAAGTGGTTAATGTTTTTAATCTGTAATACCAACATACAACATAGTATTATTTCAGGGTGGGCACATAAAGACAAGGAATTAACCAAGCTAACATTTTTTTTTTAAAATTACAAACGCTGTCACTCAGTAATTTTAGTAATTGTTGCTAATATCACAACAATTAATACTATAAGCAGACTATACAATGCTAATTCTGTAACAGTGTTAAAACCACAACAACCATGTGTTGTTAACATCAGTGTTCCAGTCACCTATTTTGCCAAGTTAGCAAAAAGCTGAAAGAGTAAAAAGCTAAAATCAGCAGAGATTCAGCATGATAGCTTAACATAAAGGTTAACCCTTTAAATAGATTGTCATAATAGCTATAGAAAAATGATATGTCTGAAGATAGAGGATAATGTTTACTGCACTTTAAAATAGTTTGTAATTAACAGTTAGCGCAAGAAAAAAAAAGGATGAAATAGCTTAACGTAATACCCTGAAAAATATAGCTAATGATAGCCCAACTAAAGCTAACCGAAATCTTATGCTAAACGGTTTCTATTTCCTATCTAAAAGTAACATTAAAAATGGTAAAATAGACAAAAAAGAAATTAACGATATTTCACATCAATATTCACTTTTATTTGAACAGAGTAACAAAAAAATGTTAAAATTGAGGTGAAATGAAAAGCTAGGGACATGCTAAGTGGCAAAGTCTAGGAAGGTGCACAGCTTATCTGACAAGGTTGTGTGGAAAACCATCATTTAAAATCATAGTTTATATAGTGTGCGCTCACTGCTGTCAGTAACTTACAAAATAAAGAGCCATCGAAGGACAAAGTCAAAAATCAATTACTGAGGCGGAGAATTTTCAGACAGGAGCCGCATTTCAGTAAAGACACGTCCAGTGTGTAAGCTCCTGTGTTTTGAAGTGTCAACAGTATCACCATGAGGCAGGGCCATTAGTCTGCCTCCTCTGCTGTCAGCAGTCTGCCTCTCAGCCTCTGTGCTGCTGGCTGGATTTTGATTTAGTTCTTCCCTTCTGGGCCAAGCATTCCACTGGCTGTGCTATTGTCTACTTCCTTTGGGTCTCTTACCACAATATCACATCCCTCTGGCTGGCAAGTTTCAAGATAGACTGACTTGCTGTCTTTCAGTATGTGTGTGTGTTTGCGTGTGTGTCCACCAAACAGGAAGTGTGACAGTTTGTGTCAAGTGCACGCTCCGGAAGAAACATATTTGTGTACAGTTGCTTATTGGTGTTAATGAAAGCGTAGCATTGCTGTGAAATGACTCGACATTGTTCTGGGATTTGAAACGGGTATAGGACAGAAAGGAAAGTGCTGAAAGAAAAAAAAAACAACTAAAAACATATTAGCATCCACAGAAAGAGAGAGAGAGTACAAAAAAATCATGTAGAGGAGAAAAGCAGACAGTGTGGGCAGGAAGGCAGGAGGAGCAGCCAGCTTGTGGTGCAGGAAACAGTAGCAAACATGAATTTCCACAGGTCCTCTTCACAGACAACTTGGTGCTAATTTTGTGCACATACCACATCACAACACCCCTCAAGAGGACATGCAACAAGTGTAATGTTGCCCCCATGGGAGCTTTCAGTGTAGGCACATACTGAAACACCCACATGCATGTAGGTTTTTATGCCAAACAATGTGCATGTATCCGGACAGCTTTGTGGTTGCATTTATAAATATTCGGATGACAGTCTGTGCGTGACTCTACTAACTATTTATGGTTGATTTGGTAAAGGGCTGCTTTTATTTATCTGTTGAATGAAAAAACAGAAGTGTTCCTAACTACTCAAGTTTCAAATTCAGGAAAGGAAATCCGTTTCCTTTCTAAATTTTCTCAGAGCGAGCAGCTAATTTGAATGTAGTCTCCACATAGGAAGTGTATAAAACGAGCACCATACCTTCACATTTCTCCAGGATTTGCACCGTGTCTCCAATTTCCAGCGGGAGGCCATGCTGGATGGTCCCTCTGAAACTGGCCAGCACTGCAGCAAAAGAGGCAGAAGAGTAGAGTTAGAAAGAGAGTGTAGGAAACAAACAGACAAAAAATAATGGGACAACTAAAAAAAAAAAAAAAAATGAAAACAACAGAGAGAGAGAAGATACGATCAATAATCTGTGTAGGTGAAATAAAATCAAAGCTTATGAAATACCTCTCCATTTCTGCACAAACTCATAACACAAACACTCAAAACAGAGTTACATAAATCCATTCTGTTCCACAGAGGACGTTTTTTGTTTTGTTTTTTATTTTCAATGACTCGTATTTTAAGGAAAAAACTTTCCACACATAATAGCAAAAACAGAAAAGACTTTTGTACAGAAATGCACCGTTCTTTCTAAGTGCATTTACACTTTTAACACTTTAAATGGCGATGCCTTTGAGGAGAAAAGCCTTACTCTGTTTCTGCCAGTAGCTCATAAGATGAATGGAATGTCAACTAGACAAAGTGTTTTGGTGTTTTTCAAGTGGTTTTTGGATATTAACAATGATAACAGGCATTATACTGTAAAGTTTTCATTCTATGAAGCAATGTAATTTTTCAATAAGAAGCTGCTGTTGTATAATACTGTAGCTGTACTGTAAAATAACTGTTTACTTATGACGAGATCTAGCTGCCAGTATTTTACTCTAATTTAACCCTCTTGGGTCCAAGGTATAATTGGCCGTTTTTGACTACTTTTGATTTTACCTCTATATTTCTCCTTTAAAAGCTGTTTATCTTGCCTTGTTTGGTATCATTATTTTCAGCACAACCTCATATCTGAAATTGGAGTTGTTTTTTCACTTTGACATACTATATTAGCACAATTGAACTAAATTCAGACAAAAATCTGAGTAGAAAAGAGTTATATTTTTTTCTGTAAAAACCACAAACATGTTTAACAAATCATTTTCATAACTTGAAATGCAAATAGAAATTGTACATTTCTAAAAATTATGCACATGTTTTGCAAACAATAAAGTTATATGGTACTATCTACCTAGAAATGCAGCCAAGGCCTCGGGTGTTTTTTATATAACCATTTAAATCTATTTACAGAACAATCAGGTATGTTTGCTAGCACCGTCTCTAGAAAACGCAGTTTTTAACCATTTCTTCCCGTTGTAAATGATGCGTGTATTTTTTTCCATAACTCTGGTTTTACGTGGCCTATCCACACAATTTAAAAACTGCTATATAGCTTGAAGTCTGCACTTTCGACCCAAGTTGAAATGGAGACTCTGGGTCGCTGCATCTTGTTGCTGTGTCACTTTAAATTGGTCATGTGATTTTGATGCGCCGGCGCATCCGTCGACCTCAGAGAGTTAACAAGGAAATGCTTCGTAAGAACAGGCAGAACAATGTACAGACTACGTCTTATTATTTAATCCTAAACAGTCGTGATTAATCCAAGCTCTTGCCTTCCTTTTCAATCGGCACTGACTGCTAGCCAGCACACATACAGCACAGGTGCTAAAATAACCTACATTCAGGGTGACAGATGGCACTTTTCACCTTCTTTGGTATGTTTCTCTAGCAACTATATTCCATTTTTTGCGTGTTCTCCTAGCCCAAATTAGCATCACAACTGACAGTAAATGATGACAGCACCTTGCTAACCTAATGACATAGCAGGCAGGAGCATTAGCTGATCTCTGCCTTTTCTAAATATGGTCTTGATAAAAATTTAACACATTATCTGCCAAAATGCCAAACTTGAGGGTTTAAACCCCCATGGCTCTGTCAATCTTTTAGATACAGTCTATGACAGACATGTCACCAGAACTGATGCTTACAATACCATTCGAGACCAAAATTCTAAAAATGCCACAGTACTTGGCCTCGTCTGTGCCAAAGCTACAATTCTTCTGGACCTGACTATAATTATTCTAGTCTATGCTTACATGCTGAAAAAGAAAGATCCCCACAAGCACAGTGAAAACTACAGATGGAAGGTGGTAACTAGTGCAGCTGCAGAATAGCTTCACCCTCTCTTGTTAACTGAACAGCAGTAAGTTTCAGGCTTTTCCCCTCCCTTTTCTTTTGGTAAACGGTGGTATCAAACTACACATCAACAATTGCATAATTCTGCTGTTTTTGGTACCAATAACTTAACTTCTGGTATCATGACATCCCTAGTCAATCATAGTTGAAGTAAAGTCAATTTAAGAGCCATATGACAAATTTTACACATGAAAGGCACAATCTGTCTATGCCCGTGTGCCTGCATGTAGGAATCAGGAATTACCCTTAAATTGGTAGCGTGTGGAAAATGACATTTCAACATCAAACACTGGAGAGATGTCTTAATACAGGTTTTGAGAAAATGTCATGAGAAAGCCTGCCATCTAAAAGGATAGCAGGTCAAGTAGGTACGGACAGAGTGATGCTGAAGGTCTATTAGAACTAAGCGCTGCTTTGTAACTGTGAGTGTTTCAGCAAAATGTCTCAGCTGACAATACTGCAATCATCTCTTAAAAATAGCACAGAGTCCTGCTGACTCGCTCACTGAAACCAAACACACACACACACACGCACAATGAATTAACCCGCACTCTTAAACCTGCATGTACCCAAAAATATGTCAGCCGCTTCACACTGATATTCATGCAAACACAGACTTGCAAATGTTGCCAGATCCACCAGGGTGCAAGCTTAATGCTGCAAAGTCACAGCCAGCAAATTTACACAAGCGGCCTATTCAACAGCAACGTATGCATGTAGACATAGGCTCACAGAGACACCCATTCATACAAGGTCATGCACATGTAAAACTGGGATATCCAATGGAAACATAACAAGAGTCCTTGCCATGTAGAAAGGCTTCCGCCTTGAGCTCAAGCGAGGACGAGAATTTCATTTCTTCTGGCTGCAGGGCTCATTCGGTATACCTGAACGCAGCATCCAAACAGCGCAGAGAGAATTCCCTTAGTTGCAGAGGGATTATATTTAATCCAAGACAATTTAAAGAAGCAAGCACTTGTACAGGAGTACAAAGACGCAGTGGTCACAGTTCATGGACTGCAGACCACACAGGGATGCTGCAGCTAAGGATAAATTCAATTGCCGTTCAGTAAAATTCAAGCTGGCTTCCCGCTGGTTATGGCCCAATAATTTCATTTTACTTTCCCCCCCCCCAAGTAGTACATTAATAAGCATGCAAAGCAAACCGACTGTGGTGTAACTGTTTATGATATTCTGATTTTTCTTTTTGAAAAGATGCACTAATAGCCCTCTTGCAGTGGGAGACAAAAATCTATTAAAGCCTCCTTATTCCTTGCAGCTGTAAGGATATTTTCACGATCAGAAAAAAATGCATCATGAACTTTACTAATAACTAAGCTACAAATCAGAGGCTGACTGTCAGAGGTGTTATATATTTTTTTTCCTTTTTAGGGGTGGAGTGTTTTTTTCCTCCTCTTTCTCTAGGAGAATAGCCCACTGCTGAAGAGAGGATTCAGCAGAATTACTCATCCACCCACTCTCCCACGTTGACACTGAGACCAAGTCTGCAGTCGAAATTAAAATTCTGGGCCGTCTGTAACTCTGTTCACGTGTGTGCTTCTGCGTGTCCTTCGTATTTTATGTTGAAGCATTGCCAACTCTTTGTTATTCCCCAAGCCTCAGAAAGGCTCTTTACATGGGATTTGTCACAAGTGCACATCTAACTTTGTTATTCGTTCAAAGCACACGAACACACACACATGCACACACATGCACACACATGCACACACATGCACACACATGCACACACACACACACACACACACACACGTGAAGAGATGCCTGATAGTTTTTACTTTTTGTAATTCATTCAAAGCCCAATCACTCAGGCGCACACACACAAGCACACACAGACGAATCACAGCAAACACACTTACACTCACAAAGTGTGCCCAATACATGAATTATCCAAGTGACTTTCCCAGCTGCATTAAGCTAAATTATTCAGTTTCAAGTCACCATTTTTTCTTTTTTTTCTGCTGTGAAATGAAAGCTTCCCACCTGCCGATCCACAAGCCAGCTGCTTGTCTGTCCGTTCATCTCTAACTGCCTGCCATCAGTCCGACTACCTGTCTGTCAGCCGTCCAGGCTGGCTAACGGCCAAATGATGAGATGAGACAGGGAAGGTGTTCACTCTGGAGGGAATTGATTTTGTTGTTGTTTTTATCCCATGTGCTGGGATTGTGGGACATGTTCCGTTACGCCAGAGGAAGAGAACAGTAAGTACAAATGGGGGAAAGATGCCATTCATGGCTGTTCCACCACACTGCTGCCACAAAGCACAAAAACATTCAAAGCAAGTGGAAAACTCTATAAACTGTCCAATGTACGCACACGCCACACACGCGTCCAAGCGGATGCCACTGGTCCACGAATATCCTATTGCATAAACTGAACAAAAAACAGACCTGCAGATGCTCAGATTTGGCATCAACACACACACACACACACACACACACACGCACACATTTTCTGTCAACTGAACCTGTTAGATCCAGTTTCCAGATGGCCTGCAATGACTAGCTTTTCAGCCACAAAAAGGCAAAGTCTTAAACTTTCTGACACACGCACACATACTCTCTTTGATTCTCTGTGACACTGGTCCACCGGGTCATGGTGGGGACACTGCTATTTTTGCAAAGACTGTCTTTCTTAAACCAGACATTACAATAGGATGGCAGCCTGGAAGAGCCATTTACCCATGAAAAAACAAGTTCATTGCCAGTTTACACCAGAGACAGAAAAAGACTGGCTGACAGACAGGTAGCCGTACTGATGGAGACACACAAGGGGAAAGAGAGCAGATATAGAAAACAAAGTAAGAGCAGCCAGTGTGTTATTTGGTCCTAACAGAGCTAGCATGGCTCAGGCATAACAGTATGCCCACCTGCCTAATACTGTGTTAGCCTTCCTTTTGGTGCTAAAACAGCCCTGATCTGTTGAGGTGTAGACTCCACTAGACCCCTGTGGCCACTTTGATTGACAGGTGTGCTAACATGAAAAACTGTCGCCAGCAGCTGTCAACTATATCGCGCCCCTACGTCCCCAGTCACACAGGCATAGAGAACAGTTGGCGACCTCGATGGAGATCAACTTTCAGCATTTTGCCCAAGGATACTTTCCTATGCAGACTGGAGCAGACTGGAGCAGCCAAGGATCGAAGCACCAATCACAAGGAAATATTTGGTGCAGCACCGTGTAAACCTTTGTAATCAGTTTCACCCAGAGACAATAAGCCTCGAGGAACCACTCAGAGAATACTCTGACCAGTTAGAATATTTTCCTTTGTGACTGGTGGTTTCCAGGTCATTTGGATATAACCTTGGAATAAGGTCAAAATCCAAGTTTCCTAAAGTCAAAACTTAGAAAGTGCTTTATAAAAGCAGAGTTTAAACAGGGGCAGCATGATGCTCAGCACCATCACCTTATATAACTGGTGGCCTTCTGCATGCTCTCCCTCTAGCTGCGTGGGTCCTCTCAGGCTACTCTGGCTTCCTCCCACAGTCCAAAACCATGTGTATGGTGATTCTAAATGTGTGAATGTGAGCATGAATAGCTGCTGTTTGTCTCTCGGTTAGCCCTAGTCAAAAAAAGGTGTAACCCACCTCCACCCGACCAAAGTCAAAACCTCATCTTTGATTTATTGAAATACCTTTGAGCCTTTTTAACTCCCCAAGTAATGTTTTTTTTTTATTGTACGCTAATACAAGTTATCCTAGGGTGACAGTGATCCTGTCCATAGGGCAACAAGACTCACTAATAGATTTGAAGAGTAAGAAAATGAAGTGAGCTTTCGGACCAGGAAGACAACGCTCTCCAACATCATCAAAAACCTAAATGAAGGAACTTCTGGAATATGATGCTTAATCCTGCAGGGACCAGCTGGATTCAGCATCAGTGCACTTTGCAGCTGTTCTTGTCACACCTTTGTGGACCGTCACCTTGCCCTTTCATATCCGTTTCCATTTCTAGTTTGAAAGTGCATTCTGCTGAGTAAGTTGAGATCCCTGGAAAGCCTACTGTCTTGGATTAAGCTTACACGTGTTTCAGGCTGCCACTTGGAGTCGAGGCCTGTCAAAGCACATTACATTTGGTTCTCCTGTCACTCTGTTTAAGCTCCTTAGAAGAACAAATACCACCACGGGCCTCAAGCAGAAACTCCAGCACTCAAGTTACACAAGTTACAAGTTTGTTTATTTTTTTTTAAAAAGCAACACTTTAATTAAAATGTATTCTGTCTGCAATAAAGTGTGATGCTCCATTACAGAGATTTTACCATTAAAGTAGAAAAACAGTTATTTCCTGTCTCGGAGCCCACAGCTTTTACGAGCTGTTTACACTAAATCTCATGGCAAATTTCACTCAAAGCACCCGTTGATGTGCTTTTTAACCTAATTAGCCTGACCCTTTCTTCTCTCTGACTGATCCGACAACGATTCACATGCATAATCCACTCCCACATGTTAATTATACAGCATTTATATCATTAATATGCTAATTTGACAACACACAAACTGGTGGCAGTCAATCGGTCTCCACCACTGCCAAATGTAATGTCATGAATATTTAATTTTTCGTGTGGGAATATATGTGAGTGTTGTGAATCCCGCACAGACACACATGCAACGGCATATTTGTGAGGAAATACTATGATTCTTTTTTTTTGTTTTGTTAATTAGGTTAATGGGTTGATGCTGAAGAAGAGGAGAATAACCATATCACAAATGGGGAAGCGCTGCTTGTTTTCATCCTGTTTCTTACACGTCAAATACGTTTAGAAAAGTACAGAACTGAAAGCCAGCTGCATCAATAAACGCCTGTAGTTCCTCGTGATGCAAGCTCGCCATTTTGCATGTCCACTCCAACAATTTAAGACATCCAGAAGTGCGTTTGCCAAACCAAAAGTAATCTTTATTTCCAGCAATGTGACTAAAACATTCCAATTCAAACCAGAACCAGCTCAGCTATGTTTCGCCTTAGCCAAATCCTTGCACACTGCGTTCCAACTCATAGACCTCATGCATTTATCTTTCTATGTGGTCAATTAAAAAAAACAAAACAACATTTTTCAAAAGCTACAAATGCATCCCCTTCTTGCTGTGCTTGTCCAACACATCAAGGATTAAAAGCAGCGTAAGAGAAACCATGGTTAGCGACGCTCAAGGAGACTCCAACACACGGCGACAGGATTATACGAAGTGTAGTTGCAGTCACAACTCGCACCGGTGTGACAGTAAAAGTGGTGCCAGACAGGTTTAGTGGGAGACAGGGAGAAAAGGCTGTGGATGTGCACAGTCTGCAAAAAAAAAAAAAAAAAGATGTCTTCAAATTCTGAGAAGTGGCACTGTGCATTTTAAAGGAATCAACAACAGAAAGTATCAGCATTGAGAAGGCTTTGAATGGGATTCAACTTGGCAGCTGTGCACCCACGGACAACACACACACACGCACGAATGCACGCAGACGTAGAGGTCTGATAGGCAGCACAGACAAAAACCAGGGCAGCAGAATCACCCAGGAGGAACGGCTTTCATTCAGCCTCACCTCATTGCCGGACGCCAGTTTCCTTTCGCTGCCATTGCGCATTTGGAGATAGCGACCTAACCGCTGTCACAATACTACTCACTAGCAACAATAACCCTTTGCTCGGATCACGCTGCTGGAGCCAGAGCTTTCAAAGCGCACTCGTTTGAGGAATGCTATTACTTTTTATGTTTTTTGTTGGGGTTTCTTTAAAAGCCAGTGCAGCTCGGAGCTCGATGACGTGGAATAAATGCACAATGTTGCGCTTACAGTATCTGATGCATGCAGGAAAGAACTCAAAAATAAAGCTGAGCAGAAAAGAGATACAGCCATTTCTTAAAAATAGAAGGTGTCTGTAAACTTGTAAGAGCTCCTGCTGCTTTGCTTCTGCATTGCTTCAAGCGTGATTAGCAAAGAACAGCCTCGTGTAAACACACCATCACAGAGACACGCACAACATCGTTTGGCAATTTACACATATTAAACAGGCATATTTAACAAGGAAAAAGCTGAAAACACTTTTTTGTGTTTCCCCCCCCCCCATCAGTGTGATCATCACCTTAGGTAATGCCAGTTTTTGCCCCAGACATGAAAGCAGGGAGCAACCAAAGTGACATTCAATCTGTCCTGAGCAGGAGAAATCACAAATGACTCAGATTAAAATGAAATGGGTCAGTGCGCTAAAACCTCACCTCATTCCCAGGCATTAATCTGACTCTGTGTGTGTGTCTATGTCTCTGCATCTGTGTGTGAGGCTTCAAAGCTGGCTAAGAGCATGCATTAGATAGCCCACTGATGCCAAAGTGGAAATGAGATGATCATTAAAATCATTTAGGAAAGCTTTATCTCAGCTGCACAAATGTGTGATTTCCCCTCACTTTTCTACCATTTACCATTGGATGATGACATAATTAGTCTTTTTTCTAGTCACTCTGATGCCTAAATATCACTTCTCTGTATACAGTACTGTGCAAAAAAATGCAATTTTTCTTGGAAGATGTGAAATAGAAACAGCAATTTATTGAAACATCCAAAAATACATAGAAATGCTAGATTTTTCTGAATACCAGTGAATATCACATCCTGCCTAATATTGTGTTGGTCTCCTTTTTGCTGCTAAAACAGCCCTGACCCATCATGAACATCATTAGACCAGTGAAGGTGTGCTGTGGCATCTGCACCAAGATATTAGCAACAGATCCATCAAATCCTGTAAGTTGCAAGTTGGAGCCTTCATAGACTGGACATGTTTGTCCAGCACATCCCACAGAATCTCGACTAAACTGAGCTCTGGGGAATTTGGCGGTCAAGTCAACACCTCAAACTCGATCCCAAAACCATCCTATACAATTTTTACTGTGTGGCATCCTGCTAATAGGGGCCACAGCCATCAGGGGATACAGATTCCATTAAAGGGTGTACAGGGTTTACAGCAGGGTGGGGAAACTCCAGGCCTCAAGGACTGGTGTCCTGCAGGTTTTAGATGTGTCCTTGAGCCAACACAGCAGATTTAAATGGCTAAATTACCTCCTTAACATGTCTTCACGTCCTCCAGAGGCCTGGTAATGAACTAAGCATTTGATTCAAGTGTGTTGAACCAGGGTGATATCTAAAACCTGCAGGACACCAGTCCTTGAGACCTGGAGTTCCCCACCCGTGGTCTATTGCAATGCTTAGGTATGTGGTACGTGTTAAAGTATCATACACATAGATGGCAGGACCCATGGTTTCCCAGCAGAGCATTGCCCAAAGCATCCCACTGCCTCCACTGGCTCACCTTTCTCCCCATATTCCTTCCTGGTGCCATGTGTTCCCCAGATTGGCAACACAACACACCCGATCATCCATGATCCCCTTCTTCCATTCTTCCATGGTCCAGTTCTAATGCTCAGCATGGGCACTGTGACTGGTCTGCGGCTATGCAGCCCCAAATACAGACAAACTGTGATGCCCTGTGTTTTCTGACACCTTTCTATCAGAACCAGCATTACATTTTTCAGCCCTTTGAGCTACAGAGGCTCATCTGTTAAACCAGAACACACAAGCCAGCTTTCGCTCCTCCACGTCTATCAGCCTTGGCTGCCCACTGTTCCTTTCTTGGACCACTTTTGATAGATCCTGACCACTTCAGACCAGGAACACCCCACAAAAGCTGCAGCTTTGGAGATTCTCTGGCCCAGTCGTCTAACATCACAATTTAGTCCTTGTCAAACGTAAGCTTGCCCACTTTTCTAGCTTTTCTAGGAGGACAAAATGTTCACTGCTATATCATATCCACATCCGCTTAATTGCAACTTGGGTCACGGATCTGGCTACAGTTGGTGCCACTTAAGATAACAAGTCCACAATTCAGCCTTACTATTTTAACCACACTGGGGAGCAGAATATTAGTTATCCCAAAGGAAAACTGGCAACACAGCTCAGGCGAGGACAGCGGGCTCGAAGCTTAACGACAAAGTTGTAAAATGTGATTCTTTACAACAGGCAGTAAACTGTCATAACCTCTCTTTTCATTTGTCTTCAAGCTGTCTTTGTCTCTAAATTGAAATAAAAAAAAAAAACCCACCCTCTACAAATATAGAATTGCTAAATTATCATTTAACCCACATGAAACCACACATGCAAATAAAAGCATCTACTCTCTCTCTCTCCAAACAGCCCGCGTGTAAATATGCATGAAGCCACAGCTTTAGAGGAGAATTTTCAGCAGCAGGTGAAGCCTGCCGACACCACTTCCTACACGTCGATTCGCCCCGCAGAGAGAAGGATGGAAAAAGGGGAAAGAAGAGCTAAAATGTGTTCGGGGATCACAGGGAAATTAAGTTTGTGTGGAAAGGCTGATGGGAAAAGTAAGAGATGAAAACGATGAAGCAAGACAAAGACACTGCGGGGGAACGACAGAGAGGAGGGATTGTGCGAGGAACAGAGATAGATGAGTGAAGTCTCTGCTGCAGCTACCACTAACAAAATTCAATTCAGCTTTATTTATATAGCCCCAATTCACAACAACATTACTAAAAGTGAGTCTGGACGGGGGCACTTCACATTGTAAGGTAATGCAGGGAGAACCCCAACAATTACCCGTGAGCAAGCACTCAGCAAGCAGACAGGGTAGGAAAAAGGAAGAGAGAAGCATCCGCTTTCTTTCTTCAGGTGTGACCGTTAAAAGTGGGAGTGCCAAATGAAACCTACTGCGTCAACCACCCTCTCCCTTTTTGACTCAACTGCAACCTCTCCACTTCCTTTCTGCCTCTCCCCACCTTCATTGCTCTCTTTCAAGGAAGAGGAGGCGTGGCTGACCTCTATCTGCATTTCAGGCTCTCTTGAATCAAATTACAGCAAATTATGCACTCCTGATGCAGTGGCAAACGCATGTTTAAACACACGTACACACACCCACACACACACACACACACACACACACACACACACACACACACACACACACACACACACACA
>NW_005187415.1:3342017-3348064 GCF_000239375.1 Pundamilia nyererei
CACACACACACACACACACACACACACACACACACACACACACACACACACACACACACACACGAAGCATAAGTGAGCATAAGAGTTGGCAGACCCCGCACAGCACGTGGCAGTTTTTGACCTTAACAGACGCACATCTTCACACATGTACAAATGTAACATATTTGGCAGGTTATGGGTTTAGCATCTGACATCACATCTTGATGACGTGACATCAGCAAAAATACCCTCAGCCCACACTCAGAAAATAAAATTAATATAAAAAAAAAAACACACCCACAGCCTGCTTTCGTTTGCTCCGGGCCATGGCAACCCAGAGAGCAGTCAGGTCCACACTGAGGATGATGAAACGATGATGAAAACGTGATGAAACAAAATCCACCCAAAACAGCATCTGTGGTGTTATCCTGCCGCGTGAGTGAGTTGTCCGCCCCCAAAAAACACCAACAAAAAAACCAAAAATGAAGGTGTGGCTTTTATAAAAAAAAAAAAAAGGAAAGTGCTGCCTCAAGGTGATTTGAAATCAAATTGATGTGAGAAGTGGAGCTGCTACAACCACCAGCTTGGCTTAGTTTAGATTTTTTTTTGTGTGCGTGTATGTGTTATCTCTCTGTCAAGAGATTTAAAATGAGAGAGTTGCCTGAAGCCACAGCCCTCAAGCCCGATGATGTGCAGACACTGGTGGGATTTGTGCTGACTGGGAAGCAAAAAAATAAAAAATAAAGATGCAGTTTCTGCAAAAGCAGACAGAAAGGGAGAAAAGGTGAAGGACGGCGAGGCTGACGAACAGAACGGCTTAAAGAGAAACAAAACAATGAAGAGACTGGATGAGAAGCAGAAACTAAAAGAGGGAGGGTGAGTGAATCGAAGAGGGAGGCTGAGGAGATAAGCAGCCAGTCAGACTTTATAGTGGATCTCACTTAGCATTGTTTGCCCGCGTGTCAGCTTGAGGGGAAAGGAGATCCTCCCTGTCGGTTCTCAAACACTTACACGCTGACCATGGAGCCCGGGGAGGAAAGAAGGGGGGACAAAAGCAAGGTTAAATCAATCACAGCGAGGCAGAAAAAGAAAAAAAAGCACTTGAGAACTTTTAAGAATATTTTCAGATTATATCTCACTACCATGCACATTTCTGCATTTGAGTGTGGAAACCAAATTAGCACAAAGAACCTGTCAAAATGAATGAAACACTAACAAAAAATGGATTCCAACGTTATATATAATATTAGCCGTAATAAGGAGATGGCAAGGACCCATACAGGTAGTGACTCTAAACTGACTGTAGAGTAGAAGAGTGAGGTTCTTTATATGTTACTCCTGGCTGTGATGGCCTGGTAACCCGTTCCCTCATATCTCAGTTTCTTAATAAGACGCCTCTATGTTCTCTCCAAGCTTGATAAACCGATTGTGCAAATCAATTTAAAGGCAACTGTCGCTTTTGTGGTCATTTAAAATACACCGTCAGGTAAGACGGGCATTTCTAGCACCTTCCCAGTCTTAAAGGGTTTTACTCTACAAACCACATTCATCCACTGGCACACAGATATTCATCCACAGATTCTTTATATGCAACACTTTGTTTATCAAATGCTGACAGATGTATTGAGAGCAGCTTAGGATTCAGTGTCTTGCTCAAGGACACATCAACATGCAGACTTAGCCACGGCTTAAGAACATGGAAAGCAAGGAGATCGTCAGACTGTAAAGTCAAAGTCAACTTTATAGTCAATTCCGCAATATGTACAGGAAAGAGAGAATCGCAGTTCCCCCAACAGACAGTGTGCAACTGAAACAAAAACAAACCAAAGAAATGTAATAAAGTAAAATTAAACAGAACAATATGGAAATATGAATATGAAAATAAACAACAGGCAACTGTAGAGATACAAATTATACAAGGTATATTAAAGCCTATATACAATTATTGGAGTTTATAAAAGTTGTGATTTATAACAAGGTTATTATCTTCCACAACTAGAACTTATGAACAAATGTAACTGTAGATAATTAATCATCCAGCACCTTGTTGCTAATTTGACCAAAAAAAAAATTTGCCCTGCACACTGATGTACATCAATTTTTTCGTGAAGTTAGTGATTAAGGCTTTGACTATACTCCACTGCAGTCATGCACACCTGGAAACCTGTCAGGTCTCCAGGTGTGCCCAGTTTTTTGTACATATCACACATCTTCTACAAACTTGTGAGGCACGGTTTGAATAATACCTCCCATTTGTAGACTCAGCATGCATCAAAGTGTTAAAGTGCTAGTATCATACCATTTGATACTGCCTTTTCATAGTGGACAGCTGGTGCTTGTCACCTCATTAGGAAATATTTCCCCACCCTGCCCTGATGAAAAGCATGTTGTTCTTAATACGTGTAACATCTCAGCATGTACACATGCATGAGATTGCACAGATAGGACTGGTGACAAGCACAACAATATGAGCATACATCCGCAAAGGCATGTTGTTAGCTTGGTGAGAGGGGATAACCCGGAGTCTTTGAATATTCAGTGAGCCATGAGCAACCATATGGAGGTTTTCTTCTTAGTTAAACCTGCTGGTTTGTTTCACGACAGTAGCCCGGGAACAACTTTTTATTGCACGCAGATGCGTCTTGTTTTGAACAGCGATTTGTTGTTAAGGAAGCATGCCGCCACAACATCGCCACCAGCAAGACAAAATTGTAGGTTGAAAGCCATGACACAAAAGCTCTCAGACAACGAATGAACCTCCAGCTGCCACAACGCACACAAACACCACCTCTGAGCTAAAATTAAAGTTATTGTTATTGCTATTCCTCTCGGTAGTATGGCTCTATCCCTACGTCCCGGCACTAAATAGTGGCAGATTCCCGTCAAATGACCTGATGACCTTTTCAAAGAATCACTGACCCAAAAACCCACTGCACTCTTGGAGTCACAGCTCTAATATTCAAAATGAAGATAAATAAAGCACTTTGTGAACCACTCCAAGACAGTAACATTTTTCCTGCCACACCCATTCTAGACACCAAAATAACTCAAATCTAACATATGTACAGTATTGTGCAAAAGTCTTGAGCCACAGCTTTTCTTTATATTTTGATAGGAAAATAGGAAATACATGGAGCAATATTTAAACATACAAACATACAGAGATATACAGTATATAAGGGGAAAACAGAGCAGTCTTCAGAAGTAGTTCTTCAGGCTTCTTGACGGCTGAGTTTAGTTCTGTTCTCTGTCAAGATTATCCCATACTACTTCACTAATGTGTGCCAGATGGCTGATAGTGTTCCATTGTGTTTTCCTATCCAGGTATGTTTTTACGCTATTTGTGATTTGTGATTTGTGATCATGTTATAAAATGAAGCTGTTGCTAATCAGGTGTTTTCCAGATGGTGTTGCATGGTGAGTGTCTGTCAAACTGTTTGACAGACAGTATGTTCTGTGCTAGTAGCAAAGTGACTAAATATACCTTTTGAAATTACCAGAAAGTCTATGTCCTTGGTAGCTACGACTGTATATATATAAGAGAGGCTGTAATCAATACTGTAATCACTGATAAATGTACTAAAAATGTGGGAAGAATATGAGCAAGTAATGTTCTCAAGTTCACTAGAGCTATAACAACAAGGGCAGCCAGGAACTAAAAACAGATTTCACTGTTTCATTTCTGTGAAAAACCACAGCCTGACCTTTTCACAGACATATACCCTTGTATATGTGTGGCATCTGAAATGCACCTAAAATATGGATCTGTACAGATGGCGCCAGGTGTTAAAGTACGCTTAAGGTCAACAGAATCAAGAAATTACTATGGACAGGAAGGGTTCTCCTTCATCTGATTAACAAAGCTCAGCTCACACACACACAAACACGCGCACACACACACACACACATGCAGAGAAATCAAAGATTGAGAAGACTAGAATCAAAGGAAGGAGGACCCTGAAGACAAATGTCAGTGGGGTTAATATTGGCTTTAACTTTTGAAGCCATTTTTTATCTCATTACCGTTCGTAAGTTTCCCATTAGTGTTCAGGCTGACCATGCACATCCTTTGGAAGCAGAATATCAGTCAGTCATGGAGAAATTACCCCATGCTGCTACCACTGAATGCTAAGCCTTCTAGAAGATGCACTAACTGGCATGCAAAGAAAAAGAGACAGACAAACGATGTTAGACGGAGGGAAAGATGAGAATGTTGATGATAGGGCTGCAGCTAATCATAGAGTTGGAGACAATTCAAGCAATTATGGTACTTGTTTCCATGTCTACCCAACCGCCAAGATTTTTATTTAGTCTAGTTCACTGCAAACATGATTTTAAAAATGCACACACACAAATAAAACAAAAAGAAAAACACAGAACAAAAATTTAGAGACAGACTAGCATTTCAATTCTGTGTAGCCATTACTCTATACGTTCACTTCACATCCTGGCCCAGCAGTCCTCATTCAGCTCTCCTCACGAGACATAAAACAAAGAGCTCAGTGACAAGTAGAGACAGAGCAACTGTATAAGAGAGGGGGGAGAGAGGACTGAAGCATCAGTGAGAGATCTGAGTCAGTGGGGAGTGTGTGAAAAGCACGGGAGTGGATGAAAAGACCACAGTGTCGGCTTCATGCGTTCAAGTGATGGGGCCACAGGGTGCAGGTTTTGAAAGACGTGTGCTCAGATTCACTGCGTGCGGTCAAGACATGGGAAGAAGTGCTGACTGCACAGTCACACGGGCAAAATGCGTGCATGCGTGCATACGGCGTGCTGGCTCAAACGCACCCATGCAGTGACAGACGGTCATAGCCTCAGAACACAGCCAGGGCATTTGAAGACACTTCACAGGAAGTGGCAGCGTGGTATAACTCTGAAACACACACACACACGCGCGCTTGGAGGATCCACTCAAGGACACACAGATGGCAGGTGCTACACAAATACAAGCCACTGGAGCATGCCTTATTATCAGCTAAGCCAGCCAGCCAGCTATCCAGTCACTGCTTCTCAATAAGAGCTCTGAATATGTCAGCTTCCCTTAATACGGGCAAAAGAGGAGCTAAGCTAACAACTTTAAGGAAATCCTGTGAAGCAGGACGTGCAGCCAAATCAAATGGAGACCAGGGAAATGAAGGAAACGCAGGGGATGCGTGAAGGATGGGTAGTTTAATGATAGGGGTGGTAGAAAGCAGGTATGAGCATGAACAATCAGTGTTCAGACTAGTGTGACACTGGACAGACAGCATGTCTCTGCCTTATGCCATTAAAAATATTGAGTTTTAGACTCTTACTTTGAATTTTAATTTTGAAGACGTGAACTACGATCACTAAAATTGTAATGTGAATTATGTTACCCACCAAAACTATGCTTATGCAAATAGTGATTCCAGTGCTATAAAAATGTGCTAATATCGGAGTGTTTTTCCAACAAAAATGATGCTGCAGGTGAAGTAAGATGGAACCCACCCCCGTGATGTGTCATACCAATCCAGGCTCATCCCAGGATTAAAAAAAAAAAATGAGGAAGTGATGCTTATAAATAAACTTCTGTTGCCTTCAACATAGTTGGTCATATCCTTTATGCATACATCTAGACACAAAATTATTTTTTTATTTAGCAGTGCAGCAATGTCAGATTCTTCGAAAAGATGGAAGTCAGGAAACATGATGGATGGATTTATTCGTTCTGCCTTCGATGTTGCACATTATTTACCAAAAAGTAAGAAAGAAAATAAAAAGGCTGAAAATGAAATATCCTATATATGCTTTAGGCCAGGTTGGGATTGCTTCTGTTTCTAAGGTGGGCAAGGTTAGAAAGGTTTGGACTTCTCTGCTTAGACTGCTGGCCCCATGACCCGGACTCAGATGAATGAATGGATGAAATGGATGAATGATAAAATGGATGAATGAATGGATTAAAAATTGTGAAATCAAAAACCTTTCAAAAGGGGAGGAAAAAAAATCCAATATGAAACTAGAAATCTCTTTAGATCTCTTTATAGAAACCTCTTTGAACTAGCTGCTCCTCCCCTAGACTTAAAATTTTCATGAGTAAACGGGTTCAC
>NW_005187415.1:3349846-3358058 GCF_000239375.1 Pundamilia nyererei
ATCAATCCAAAAGTTCATGTGACTGTAAAAGAACAAGCCATTTAACAGAGCAAAGTATGGTGATGTTTTTCCAACTACCTACACAGTAAGGGGAATATGCAACCTACGTTACTAATGGCTATCAAGTGTGCACTGGTCATGCTGGTAAAACGTGGACGAGACGAGGAAGGTTTATTAATGGCTAATGGTGGATTAGAAAGGGAGTGTGATCAGTCATAAGTAGAAAATGTCTCAGATTCAAGGCCACAGTAAATGGTGTGAGATTTGTGTAGTTCTTTTACTTCCTTTGGTTAACATCCTTCTCACTCACAGCACACAGTAATCACACTGTTTACACAATTATTCAAAATCTAGCTGGATTTAGACACTTTTAGAGCCTTTCAACACCCACTCCCACAAAAATAGAAACAACTACAGCTGCTAATTTGTGACCAGAACTCACATCTGTCCCTCTCTTTCCACCTGTACCATAGGCCAAGTTAGCGCCCAGGATATGTTGTGTGAGACCTAATTTCCTCCATCTGATCATTTTAATCATAAATATGGCCCAAAAAAAAAAATCGCGACACCCAGATGCCAGTGACCGAAGCTTTGAATATTCATTACTGAAGGAGCTCCGGAGCACAAACCCTAATACACCTATTAATGTCAAAATATATCACATTCATGGACTCGCAGCAACACAGCACAAGCAATTTAAAATGATCAACAAATATTTCATTCAAAAGGGAACCAC
This sequence comes from Pundamilia nyererei, assembly GCF_000239375.1. NCBI lineage: Eukaryota > Metazoa > Chordata > Actinopteri > Cichliformes > Cichlidae > Pundamilia > Pundamilia nyererei. The sequence goes on from NW_005187415.1 coordinate 3,350,583, forward strand.
GAGGAACAATAGGGATTATGGGGAAGTCATAACTGCTGATCAAATAAAACAACATCTAATCTGCTGTATGGGAAGTATGTTACTGCCAAAAGTTGAGAACTATTTCTCTGACAGAGTAACAGTCTCCAAAAAGCTGTTACAGTTTACAACCCCAAAGGCCTCTACACAAAGAGGCATTCAACAGTTGCGCTTGTAAGTACAGTGCGCTCTACGGGGAACTGCCAATTCCTAACACGAGCGAAAGTTTAGAAGCTTTGCCACAAGACCCCGTAAAGCTCAGCGGGGTAGAAAAAGAGCCGAGGCAGCCATTTGAGGTGGTGAGACTACAATGGAGCTGAACTAACAATGACAAGATAGCGACAGCGGTGAGGAGCAACTGAACCAAGAAATATGACGAGCGAGGCATCTGTCATCCAGCCCGCGCATCAGAGTAAAAATAAAGTGTTTTCATGTGATGTGCATTCTGCTTTTCCGTGAGCCACACAATGCGGGGAATGAATGACTTGACTCTGTCCATTTCTATATTAGCCCCGACTGTCATTTTTTCCAACGAAGAGAGGCTCACGCTGAAAACTGCAAGATGAGGGTTGGATTCTGCAGCTTGCTGGGACGACAGTCCTGACATCTGCAACAACTTAGATCGATAACACACACACACACAAACGCGCGCACAAGCAAATAGACACGCCAGCAAAAAGAAATATGGGGCAGAGCGATAAATAAAAGTTCTTATATGTTTACTATAACACTTTCTTGTGAGGAGAGTTTATAAAACTACAGAAGGGAATCTGTATGTGTGTCAAATGGCCTTTTATAGGAAATGGGTTTCCTTCCCTTTTTCTCTGCTTTAGTCGCCTCACATGGGGCTTTCAGGAAGTATAGACCTCACGAAAAACAAAAAAAACAAAAAACTCTAAAAGTAGTAACTAGTTCCTCAAATTTGTCTTCACCTTCATTCAGAGCTGAGAACCAAAAAAACAAAATTGCTATTGAAGATGGAGAGACGCTCTGTTTGGCTCTGCACTGCGATTCAACGTTGAATGTATGGCTTATGTGTGTGTCTGTGTGGCCGCACGTGGTCAAACATTCCTGCGGGGCTAAGAGGTTCAGCTGTCGTCAGGACTATTTTCCTGTGCGCTGCATGCCATTGGTGGATCAAGGAGGATTATTCCTGGAGGTTGGGAAACTTTGGCCTCGGTTAGATTTGGAAAAAAAGAAAGAAAGAAAAACAGAGAAAAGGGACAAAACGGCCACAGTATGGAGTGATTTCTTTAATGAATCCAACTTGCAGTAATGAGACTGAATCGGTGCTGTTGTTTGTCAAAGCAAGCCACGTAGGAAATCACACAAGCCGAGAGCTACGGCGACTGAGAGGCACAGGAGGAGGGCTGCGGAGAGAGTCTCGAGCCACCTTGCGCTGTTCGAAATAATTAACCAATACTCAACTGTCACACAAGAAAATCCCTTGTGCCTGCTTTGAATTTTTTCGCTTTAACTCGAGGAGCTGCTTCACACTTTGCCCTAATCTTGTCCATTACTGCGACTACATCGGCGCGAACAAAAGAGGCCGCTCTCCAATTTCTCTCAACCTGTCAGGGACCCCAAAAATGGATGAGAATCCCAATTCCCCTACACATCCTCCAGAATAAATTGGTAGTAGAGGGAAGTCTGACCATGGAAGCCAGCTAATTCAGAAGCAGCGGTAAAGACAGAGACAAGCTGAGAGACAGAGAGTGAGGGTGTCAAACTGATGGCTGTGCTCAGCCAATTTGCTTGTGCATGCGGTCCACGCAGGCAAAAAAATCAATAGAGTAGAGTAAGAAAGTTGGAGGGGGCAATGGGGGAAAAATATGTCCCACTTTTCTGATTTAGGTCAACAGCAGTCGTGTGCGCCCTCCAAAGCTGTCGGTAATTAAATGAAACTAGTTAAAAAGTCGGCAGGAGCCCTGAAATGGAAGGCAGATGAGGGATGAGAGAACGGGGAGGGACGAGGCTACAGTGATTAATCTCATCTTTGTTTTTCTCCTCCCACAGTTGTGGTTGAACACAATTATACAAAGTAGAAAGGTAGCCTCATTTGTGCGCCCATTCGGCGCCTGGCACTCCTCAGGGGGAGAAAGTATAAAGATTCTAATGAGCTACAGAGAGAGTTCCTTAAACACAAAGGGGCAGATAGGGACACACTGGGACCGTGCTCCGCCAGCCTTGGCAGCTCAACTCTGAGGAAGAACTCCATGCGGACCGAAAACTGACAGCCCATCAACCATCGCATTCTCCGTCTTATTTTCTGTGCCTGACTCTCCACAGTTTACCCGTATCTGCCTTTCGCCTCACATTCTCCTGGTGCCTGGTAAAGCCTGGCAGATCATACATGGGACATATTAAAAAAAAAAAAAAAACAGTTTAGAGCAGTAGTTTCCAAAACACGGTTCATTCCCCATAGCCAAGAGTTATGCAAAGCAACTTACTATAAATTGCAAAACTGAGCTCTAATATCAAAAAGTACATGCACACAGACTTTTTTTACAAGCTGCCTACTATCTGATCTACTGGACATTTACATTCTCACAAGCATATTTGTCTGTGACATCTAGAAAAGTTCAGAGTTGTGGGTTGCATTTGAATATGTGGTTTATGATTTCCAACTCCACCCACTGCTGCATGCTCAAGCATGAAGAGCACCTGGTGTAAGGCCCGGGTGAGACTCAAGTGGTTATACGTAGTGTGATCAATGACAAAAGCTGACTAATCGATCTACAGTATAATCACATTACCACAGCTGAATTCCCATATGCATTACTTGCTTGCTCCTAGGGTTTGTCAAATTCCCCCTTTGCATTTGTCTTGGTTGCTTCGCTAGCAGATTACTGCAGTTTGCATGAAAGACACTGACTTATCTGCAAAAACCTGCCAACTACTTGCTAATAGCTAGTCACACTAGAAACCACTTGCCTTCAAAAATAAAGGTTGTCCCTTTTGAAACACGTAGGTTTCAGCATTAAGGCCCAGCTTTTACTTTCAAGGTGAATGGTTTCCATTTATGTGTCATGCTTTTTCATGGTTCACAACCACTAAGTGGTTAGTTAGCAAGTATTTTCAGACAAATGAGCATCTTTCATGCAAATTGTCTGCTAATCTTACGAAGAACGCAATCGGTACATCACCTTCCTTTTGACTGATCTCACATGGTGACAGCCAGCAACCCTTCAGCACCTACTCACCACATATATGAGAGAAAACACATTTTTCCCCAAGTGGCCGGAGGTTTCCAGGGGGGTGCCAACTGGTCTGTGGCCCATGTGACTGAGGCCTGAGGATTTATATGGGATTAAAACATTGACTGTTTTTTTTTTTAATATCCATATTCCATCTCTACTGTAAGCAAACATGAAATCACAGATACCAGCAAAACAAATTTAATATTTTTAAGCCAAAAGCCTAAATTTGGGAATTACATCTCCAAAGAGAAACTAAATTATCCAACAAATTGATTTATTGTTATATGCCTACATTATTTTTACATCCATGCCTGCTGTTGTGCGTCTACTGTTTCGACCACAGTCACAGCCAGCCACTGCTGCCCAGCTCCTAGTACTAGGAGGTAGGGATGGTAAGGTTGCTGCTACATTAGGACAGCCTGTGCAAAGAGGATTATGGCTGCAGTCCAGATGAGGGTCCGGGGCGGGGGTGTGACACATCACCACTGATGATGCCTGGAAACATTCCCCTAAAAATCAATGGCTTGGCCTCAGCCCATTCAGTCAGCACCATTAGCAGAGTAACCTCTGGACTGAAAACAAGCTGAAGTAGATGCAGCTGCACTGTGTTGCAAAATATCCAATTGGGTGCACTCCTGTACCTGTAAACACTGGAGCTTAACCTGAGCTGAATTTTGAATGGGTTATGATTTATTTATGCGTGTCTCGCAGGTTGCCGTCCACTGATCAAAAGCCTGTTCAAAAGGAAACAGCTGAACATTTGATCACGATCACAAGCCACGACGTCCTTCTTTTTCGTGCTTCAGAAGACAGCATCGGCAGCCATACTACAACATATGTTGTGTGCAGCGCAACATGCTCTATTTGTGCGGCGGTATTTTTAGCATTCCTATACTCATTGTGTCAGCAGCAAAAGCACAGCAGAATGCCCAGGCCGGTATGAGTGAAGTGAGAAAGGCAGGAAGACAATGCTCAGTCCTGCTTGAAGTCGGGCATCTGCTCAGCTAAGCACATGTATTGTGGCCGTGAAGAATGTGCTTTGCTCCGATTAAGTTTATTTTTTGATGGCGCTGGAAAACAAATACACCTCGCTCCTCTGCTGTAGCCGTGCATCAGCGAGCTCCTGAGGTGCTGAGAGGTGTGTAAACAAAGAGGATAGGATTCATGTTTCAAAGACGAGAGACATAACTCACTGATGTCAAGATTATCCTTTTTTACAACTCTTTCAAGTTTGACTAATGAAACAACATGAAAGCATCTTTCTTCAAAAAAAGCTCAAAGCTCTCAAAGAGTGGAAGATGATACTGAGTCCTGTGATGACCATTCTGCTCAAATTGGGGCCACTGACAGCTCATTCGGGTCTGGATAAATAGGGTAGGGATGCATAGCCCAAAAGACAACTCCATTATTGAGCCATTAGGAGCAGAGGGGTAAGGACTACAGGAGTAAGAGAACACCACAACTGACATAACCAGCAATAAAGACACCAGCAAAACAATTTATAGTAATTATGATTTTTACCAATAAATAGCTGTATAAATATCACATCTATCTGCACCATTTCCATGGCTTCAATGCCTGCTTTTAACAAAAACTGCTTGCCAGCAAGAACACCCAGGGGCTTCACAAAAGGAGGTGCTGTAGGATCACAATTTGTGCTCGTGTTGTGTACATTGCCAGTGTACATACAAACAATTACTCTTTCTGTCATGTCACCTCCTTTGCTCCACACTGAGCCAGCTGCCTGAGGTGTCCATCCGGCGCCGTCATCCTTTCTGAGTCCGACTCACAAAGGCTCCCACAGTGGGGAGGTTTCCTTTGCGCCCCCCACCCACCCCCTGCATCACACCCACACAATAGGGGATCCATTTCAACCGCTTTTAGCAGGGTCACTTGCTACTTTTAGTTCTCAGCCCTCCCTCCCCTGAGGGTGCAAGTGGTGGAAGAAGGAAAATAAAGACGCCAGGTGGATGCTTGGGAGTGAGGTCAGGCTTGTGGCACACAGTGGCCCTTCAAGCCAGCCCCGCCGTGGCTGGATGTCTTTTTTTGGTAAAGCTTTGCGGGAGGAAAAGAAGCTGATACCACAGCCTGGAGCGACCATGATGCCTGGTTTCAGTGCTATATTGCAGAGAGGTTTGGCTTGTGACCTTGATCAAGGTAAAACACATTACAAAGGACATTCTACTCTGGGCCTGTTGGGAACCAATCATATACATCTTAAAACACTTAATGGGCAAAAACACTCGGCCACACCTATTAATCTCTGAATTAATGTGTTTTCAGTCCCATGGCTACAATGAATAAAAATGAAACACCTAGCGCCTCTACAAGCATTTATGAAAGAATGGGACATAGTCCATTAAAGTCGCCAAGCCTCTGACATTAACATCAGCACTAAAACTGTGCTCCAGGAGCTTCATGGCATGGGTTTCCATGGCTGGGTAGCTCCTGTAGGTGTGAGGTGTAGGTCACCCAGCACTTCTAGTCATACAGTGTATGCAGGGGTTGGCGATTCGGTCACAAGATCATATGAACAATCTTTTGGGGATGAATCACGACTTACAATCTGAATCACAAACACTTCTCTAACCCAAGCCCATATAAGCTAATCTTGTTACTCAGCAGTAACTACTTCCTGATTTTATTTTGCGATAACCCAGACAAGTCCCTATTGAAATGAATTAGAAGAGCACAACAGCTGCAAGTTCAGTGTCCTTTGGGATGTTGAAAACAAAATGTTAAAAAAAATAAAATAAAATAAAAAAATTACCAGTTAAATCTGTTGAAAACAATTGTTTAGAAAGGTGTCTTTTTGAGTGTTTTGCCTAACCTAGCATACACATTGTGTCATGACACAAAAAGCTTACATCACACAGGTGCAAAATGCGATTGTGTAAGTCGAACAAGACAACAGGCCTAAAGTTTCCCAGTGTTACACAGTTACGACCATTAAAAAACAGAAGATTGGATTCTGTGTGCTGGGAACACGGATATTCAGGATTCTTTCAACTCACAGATCTCTGCATGCTGTTTTTACCAGAGGGGCTCTAACTGGACGTGGAGGTGTGTTACTTTAGGAAATTACAAAAGAGGAATTTATCAACTTACGAAAAATAAGGCTTTAAGAAGGGAATTCACATGATTGCGTCTTTGGCTGGACTTAATCTCACAATAATGATTGAGAGCAAGAGGAAACAACATGTGAGCTTTTCCTTACAGAGCTTTAGATCAGCTGGTGGGCAGATTTTGGTACCTTTCCTGTCTTTATGCCAAGCTAAGTCAATTAATTAGAATGGCATCAATCCTATTAACCGACTAAATGATTACCAACACATCACACTTTCTTCTTTAATATGGCTCAAAATGCATACACTATTGGGAGAATTAGTCTGTATCCCTCTTCTCTGCTTCCAGTAAGCCAATTTCAAAACTACTAACTTAACTTAAAGGACATCAAATGCCCCCTTCAGGTCTTGCTTAAATAACGGGAGAAGAAAAACTCAGCCGAATGAATCAAGAGAAGGAATCCTCTATGTAACTTCCAGAAAAGGAACACAAGGAAAACAGATCAATCCTACAATGCACCACAATGCCAATCTTCAGTGCTGCTGGAGGAATACTGAAAAGGCCTCATTCAATCAATGATGAGAGGCAGGAAGAATGAAGACTCTTGGTCTTCTCCCCCCCGGACTGAAAAAAAAAAACTTCAAATGATCCAGTAGTTCTAATGTTTTTGGGGGTTTGTTTGTTTTTGGTTTTTTGGTTGTTTGGGTTTTTTTTAGGGGGAGGGGTTTATTAATTCAAAACGAGTGTTTAACCAAAAACACATTTTCTCCTTCAGCGTGGTTTGAAGGCTTTCCTCTTAGCTGGATAAATACTCCAAATAGTAACAGTCCCTGAAGAGGACTGAAAAGAAGAGACAGAAAAGAAAAGTGAACTGGGTCGCAGTTGGTAGTTTAGTCAACCTGATGAATTAAACAGATCCTCTGAGGCAAAAACACTCTACAACACCCACACAATTAATTTTGGAATTCAGAAGAACTAGTCACTTCTGAAATAATCCTGTTTTTTGGTAGCTTTGTCACCGAGGGCTGGAGTTTAACTCATTTCAAACTCGCAACCCCTCGGAGAGTAAGGAGTTTTCTTCTTTGACATCTTTCTGGCTGAAAAACCATTCCCGAAATACAATATCCACCTTCTGCTTCGATAGAATGAAGTTATTTCAATCAGCTAAGAAGAACTGTGCTGGAAAATGAAG
>NW_005187415.1:3358762-3365664 GCF_000239375.1 Pundamilia nyererei
AAAAAAACAAAAACTGGAACAGGTACCAAGGACATAAAGAGAACAGGCTTAATGGGACAGAAACCAAAGCCAGGGAAACATGAACTTACCATCTGTCTACCTGCTACTGTAAATACATTACACTCAGAATGAACTCGGGCAGAGATTCATCCTGAATCTGGGGGGTATGCAACATGCGTATTAAATAACCTCACTTTTTTTTTGACTACGTCCTCTGAGAAAAGCTCATGTCAGATGTTTATTAATGTCTGTATATTTGTTTTTTTTTCTTAAATGAAGAAAAAAAAAATGTCTGTATATTTGTGCTACCAAAATAAAAGGTCTACAGAAGAAGTTTGGGTTAGAGTTTGATTACACATGAATGTTTCTTCCTGTGTGGCTAGAATCGGGCCTCTTTAATTAGCACTTTCATACTGAACTGTGAATTCTGTAACACATTTAGATGGAGCTGCTGAACTATAAAGTTCCCCGAGATCCATTGCCTACATATTTTTTTTAAACTGTTGTCTTTTTGTAAAGACAAGACATAAAAAAGCCACCCGCTGAACTACTAAGTTACATGTTAAAGCAATCCAAAGATTGACAGGTCTGCTGTGCCTAGCTACAGTTGCTATGTTAGGGCAACCGCTGATGAGGTGAGGGATTTAGCGAGCAATCACCTGATAAGTTTATATGCACAGCAGCAGCCACCAATCGGGGTAATGTCCTTTGATCTCTCTACAAGTGCAACCATAAAGATTTGTACATTTTGCTTTGACAACTTCAAAAAGAGCAGTTTGCAGCCTTTTCAATGCTTTTCTTTTTACGCTTCCATGGACGGGGAACATGTTTAAGAGGATTTGATGGAGAGACAAGCATGTAGCACCACAAAAGATGTGTAGCATCCGCCGTAGCACCCGCTCTACTGCAAAGCCTGAGGGACACTCATACTGATTTATCATATTCAGAGTTCCAGTCCACAGAGGCGGCTGCTGCAACCATGCACCAACAAACACAAAGTTCCATACGAAAAATTACACACATAAGCCCACAAATATGTATGTAACACCAAACGTACAAGACACAGAGGAGCACAGAGGAGCACACAGTAGCTGGCGATATCTGGGACAGGCGAGAGCGGATTCATATGGAAGAGAGATAAAGGTGAAATAGACAGCGTGAAGTGAGAAAAAAAAGGAAGCCAGACTGCAAAGGAATGAGTGAGCAAGTTAAAAAAAAAAAAAAAGAAGCAGAAAATGAGATAAGGGTCATCGCGGCGCAATCTGCTGTCTCTGAAAACAACTCACTCTGCAGGAATGAGCAGGAGACTGCAGGGATGGTAACAGAGAAATAGATACAAAGAGGGAAAATAGGCATTGAAACGACTTCAGTTCAATACAGACAGACACCCAGAAGCACTTCCATTTAATTAAGGCAATACAAGAAAATGGCAAGAGGAGCGAGAGAGGGGACAGATAAACCCAGCGAGGTTTGGGAAGTGCGCATGAACGCCCAGTCAAGGTCATGTAATGACGTTCAACAGCTTTCAGCCTGAAGACCTTTCACCTCCCCGTCACTGTCTCACTCCACGACACTAATCCTGACGGACGCTGTGCTGATAAACTCCTAATAGTGTCCTTGACAACCTGAGCTGGACGGTTCATCAGTCCTTGTGTTATTCCATCTGTAATATACTGCAGCTCAATAGTAATACAAAATAGCTCTTTTTAAATCATTTAATTTCATTATTTTATCCAAGTGATGACAGCAACTCGCAAGTCCAAAAACAACTCTACCAGACGCCATTCCAAAGTAAAGCAAATAGAGAAAAAAAGGGGCAGACTTGGGAAAATGAGTACTGGACCAAAATACTCTGTGTGACCCTCCTGTGGCTGTACACCTACGAGACACACACACCCACCCACCTACCCACTGGATAATTAACAGGGTATAAGTAAAGACAGCAACCCACACCCATTAGCTCTGTTTTTCTAAAGTCCTTTAAGCATACCATGACACTTTATTAGCGATCAATAACACATTTAAAGATATGAGATTTAACCCGGGCAGACTGCGACTGCGATTTTATTAACGCATTAATAATAAAGCGAGTGGTTTTTAGTAACTTGAGGGGCAGCACAAGCAGCTACCAGTTACCCAAGGTTTATTTGAAAACGGAAGCCTTGTGGGCATTATAATGCGTCGGGGCGGCCACACTAACACTCACAAATCAATGTACACTTCCTTTACAGTCAATACATGCAAGCCTGGATTACAGCCACAGGACACAGATTGCTCATGCTAGTCAAGTCCAGGCGATGCTTTTTCTGCAGCAAATGAGCATTAAAAAAAATAAATAAATAACACGAGTGTCTTTTGATGCATAAACAGCTCTTCTCACCTGCCAATCACTATGATTGTCACAAGCCGACACCCTTCGTTTATGAAAATGGTATGTCAGTCTTTTTTTTTTTCCGCCTCAGCCCACACAGATGATACAAACACACACACCCTCCCCATGTTGCCTCTCCTGCAGGAGGGCTGCTGATCAGTTAGGCTGCTGAATTTCTAATAGGACATATCCTATTAACCTCACTCACACAGGGATCACGGATTGATATCAAGGAAGGAGAACCCCATCAGGCCTGCTGGAAAGGCAGAGTATTTCCCAGCCAAACGTGATGCCTTTATCTTAATACAATAATAATAATAATAATGATAATAATAATAATAGCTTCTTCTAAAACAAAGAAAATCTATTAGCAGATGTTGTTTTTACTTGACAGCTGTCTGATTTTTTGCATTTCAAATATCACACAAATAGTCAAAGACAAGCCCTGTTACCATATATCTAAATGGGGTGAAGAAAACAGTCAACATAAATCAATTGTAAGAGAAAGATGTAGACAATTTTACATTATTATTACATTATTTGGACTGTATAAAGAATATTAGTCCACAGACAAGTTGATGAATTAAGTGCCAGTATAAGTAATAGCCATTATGATGACCATGTGTGCTTTGGTTAAAAAGAAATCACTTGACCACCTCTAAGCAAAAGCATCATCTCTTTAGAAGCATCATCTCTTTAGAAGCATCATCTCTTTAAGTATCCCAGACTGTCAGTGGAGTGGAAATCCATGAGAGCTACCCCCCCACCACCACCACCACCTCCTTCAGCTACCTCTCTCATCACTGTACATGGATATGGACAATTACAGCACACTGGTTTGTCACCCACACCAGTGGGATTCCCAAGAGTATCTCCCCCACTCTGTGTGTATGATGAAGAAAAGCCAAAAGGAGGTAAAATCTTGTCACTTCTAGAACACAGAACAGAGATCAAAGAAACGTCTCTGTTTCCTGTGTTCGGCGTTGCAGAGTAGAAACAAAAAGACTGCTTTGCGGTTTAATGGGGACTCCATTACAAATACAGCAAGGTTTAATTGAAAAATACACAGGAAGAATCAGTGGTGGCATTTCTCACATCCTGGTCTATGTTTGTGTTACAAAAGCTATTATCTAGGTAAATAGGTGAGGATTTCTTTTTCCGTCTCTGTATGCATAAATCTGCATTCAAATATGTGCAATCTGCTGGTATAGGAGATGATTTTGTTACCGGAAGCTGTCTGGTTTCTGTCTGCAGTGTGAACAGTACTGATCAGTCACATTTTAGTAACTTCTGACCACAGTATGGTGGAAGTCATGGCCTAGATATCTGTTAACCGTAAATGTCCTCGCTACACTGGAAGCCCTGAAACGCTGGCGGTTGTCCCCAGAGGCTAACTCATTAGACGATAGCCGATGGGCTCCCAGATTGGTGATGAATAAAAAGCTCATTGATTCCGTCATGCGTCACATGTCCATGTAGATTTATTTACCCTTTGCATCGTGCACACCAGGGAACAGATTGTGTCTGGATTTTTAACTCTTTTTGTTTTATTTTGTACATATGTTCAAATCACTAGGGAGCCTCTCATGGTCTCCTCGTGTGCTAAATGATTGTCTTGGACGAGTACGTGTGCAAATTTGTGTGTTTACAGGGGAAGGGGTGCTATCTCTGCAGATGGAGGCGAGGCAGCGGGCAAGCAAGCAATTACAAGCTGGTTGGCTTACACCTCCCCCCACCGTCACCCATACATCGCCCTGGGGCTTGCTTGCATTAAGAAATCATGGGTATAATGGTGGAATGGGCCTCAGGGCCCCCTCCAAAACAACCTGCTAATCCCCTTGTGGTGATGGGAGGGTGTTGAATCTGGGGGTAACAGGGCATCCCGGCCGCTCCGACAATGAGTCCACCCCTGACACGCGCCAGCGCCCTCAACCACCCATCGCTTCACACCGCACCTCCTCCAACCACCCCAATCAACTACAGCAACATCCTCCCGAGGGAGGAAACAAGCGATGTCAGCCACGGGAGAGGAAAACCCCCCAGGCCCAGCGTCGCCCCTCCATCTCAGCTGGGCCTCGAGCAGAAACATTCAATCAGATCACTGCGCCTTTCTCTCTGCATCTCCTGGCTGTTTTTGTGCCACAGCACTCAAACAAAGGATGCACGCTAAATCGAGCTTCGCCAATCAACCTCTGGTAGAGAATTCAACTTGCACAAACAGATCCGAAGCAGCTCGTTAAAATGGTTTAATTATGTATCCAAATTGTGATGAGCAATGACACGCTTGATTGGTTGTATCAGAGGGCCTTAATGAGGAGAAAGGCCTCACTCTGTCTGAGAATTAACATGACGTCTGCTCTCGCTAAACATGACACAATGCAGCCTCCAGTGCTCTCTCTTTCCCTCGCTCTGTCTATTCAGCGACTGAGTCAAACTGTGTTTGTCCTGGGCGGCATTCGTGACAGATTACTCTTCATCTGCTTATGGAGCGTCGGACAGACTTCCTCGGGTAAGTTTGTGATCAAATATTCGGTTTAGCTTAAATCAACGCCATAATGTCACACCACCTCTTATTTCTTTCAATGGCAATCTCATCCTGTTTACCAGGAACCTGTGCCATCTCTGTGCTGAGATCTATGACTTCCATATATAAAGAGATTTTTCCTCTTTGTTCAGTTTAGTGTTTCCCCATCCCAGCCCCAGCAAGTCCATTTAGAAATCATACATTAACATCGTCTCATCAATCTTCCAACCTTCTAGCTTCAGGTTAAAAACCAGTAATCATCCCGCTGGTGGGCTAATGGGCACCTTAACATCAACTCGCCGAGAGTCCATTCATATTTCATGAACGGCAGTGCCCCCCCATCTTCCCCGGGCCCCGCTCAGCTCGTAAGGCAAATCGACATCAAAAGCGTCAACCTTCCAATTAGATGGCGAGACATTCTGATCTCATCTCAATTTGGCCCGAGATCAAATCTTCCCACAAAGATCCAAGGAATTCCGAGCCCTTTTAGTTAGCCAGCCTACCCTGTCAAACGGGGAGAAAATGTTCACTGAAAGCACTTGGAGGAGGAGGTCGCATTAAAAAATGCCTAACGCAGGGACCTTCCTGTTCCAATATTTAGATATCGAGATATCACAGCAATTCCAACAGCAACAGTGTTCAAGAAAGGTGCTAGGGGAGTGTGGTTGAAAACAAAGACCAGATGTGAAAACATGACGTTAATCCTAGTGAGGTGCGACTTAGAGCAATGGCACTTCAGGCAGTGTTTTGGGAAGACCTGTGTAAAGCACCAGATGTTCCTCCTGGCATGAATAATTTAGACAGTGATTCCAGGTGGGCATCAATGGCCACTTCACAAATGAGTCTATTTTGCCGTAAGATAAGCATCAAGTTGTCCTTTTGCCCCGCAAAATAAGTGATCGATGTGAAGACCAGCTGATTTCATATATTCTCTGTTATTTGTAAAAACAATGCAGCAAAGACACTAAGCTACAAGAAGTATATATAGTCTAAAAGCCTTAGAAATGCCTCATTTCCTCAGCTCCTCAGACAGTTTTTTTCCACTCTTTTCTCTATATGAGGTCAACGAGAGAGGATTTCCCTAATATGGTCACATCACCCACGCAGCTCTGTTAGCACAAAAGCCCCACCCACCTGTTGTTAAAACACTTGTTTTTACAGAAGGAAACCAATCAGAAGAATGCTGGTTTAACAGGAGGGAGAAGGGAGCTTTTTTACCCAGGCAATGGATTCACTGCAGCAAGGCCCAGAGGAAAGTAAATAAGAATTACTCTGAGTTGTCAGTCACAAAAGGCTTCTCCAGTAGACTCCAAGAATAAAAATACGGAGCTGGAAATAAAGGAAAACAGCCGCCCTTCTTCTTTCACTCCTCTAAGGGTCACTATATGTTACAGAAAGTGAAATTCTCATAGTGTGGCAACCCTATCTAACACCCCCAACATTCACACCCAGTATGCGCCTGTAAGCAAGGTTCTTTCTTCTATATCTTTCTCTTTTGTTACGCAGCTATTCCTGTCACCATCCCTATAAAAGGTCAGCCTTCCATCCCACCTTTGACTGTGACAGTTGTGAACCAATATAAACACATATTTCCTTCCAACAATGCAAGGAAAAACCTCTTTTAAACCCCCTCTTTGTTGCTCAATAGTTTCTCTAAAGTCTGTCAGTGTCTGGAGGGGATATCACTCATTCTGTTGGTTCGAGCGGATCAATAGAGAGACTAAAAACAAATCAACCTGCCCGAATCTCTGACTGCGACCGCTTAACCTGCTGAAGCTGCAATTATCATAACTAAAAGCAATCTGTGTCAACCTTTCTTGTGTGCGTGTGTGTCTGGCTCTTCAAACCTGAATTTCACAACAGGAAATCAGCACAGTTCCTTCCTTGAAAAGGATCAGGCCACACAGAAGAGTGCCTCTGCCAAAACAAGTCTTAGAAAATAAATCTCAGCCAATTAATGGGGTCTTATTGGGAGTTATCGAGGAAGAGGGTGTGTGTGTGTGTGTG
>NW_005187415.1:3365684-3369797 GCF_000239375.1 Pundamilia nyererei
GGATCAAAAACCTTAATCCAATTAACAGGATGCCCTCTAGCAGCGGAGGGACAATACAATAGTGAGTATTTAGCTTTCACAATAAATGCCCTCCATTTATCCAGCCAAGTGAACTTTGACAGCATGGAATGGGTTTAAGTAGCTAAATGGAATAAATCTATTATGTGGTATAAAAAAGTTAAAAAAAAAATAAAATGGTGCAGGCTAATGGTTCTGGACACTCTACCCTGCACGTGATTAAACACATTACAATATAACTGCAGAGTGAGGAAGGTCAGATATTTAGCACTTATGAGGGCAGGGAAGGGAAACTAGTAGAGCACTCAGGTGACCAGATCACAAACGTGTGACATGGAGAGGTCAAAGGCCAGTTTCTGGTTCGCTGTGCTTCACCGATTTCAAGTCCAGGTGGCAAAAACCACCCATAGCACCCACAGTGGGATTTCTGAACACCTCAGACAACATTGAGAACCAAGGAAAGAAGGCATGATATGAACACACTGAGTACCTGTGCTTAACAGATCACAGTTTTATTACTTTGAATGGGTTGGCTTGCTTTAGTTGCAAAAAAAAAAAAAAAAAAAAAAAAAAAAAGCTCAAATGATCGTTGGCTCCTTTTTACACAGACTCAACCAGAGCAACACACACACAGAGGACAGTACAATATCTCTAGGGAATATTATTATGAGACATTTAAGCCGCCTCTCAGCGGCCGCATCTCAATAAGATGCCCCACCACCACCCTCACCCTCTGGATTTTTTTTTTTCTTTTTGCGTTTGAATCCAGGCACAAGACGAAAATTCCTGCCACACCAACAGGGAAAAGTCTGTGTGGGGTTTTCTTTCCTTTGCCACATTTGGCTTCGTTTGCTTTGCTGTCGCTTGTTTGTCTCACTTCACTGTTTGATCCAAGAGCCCCCCCTCCGACAGTCTGAACAATGCGCACTGTACGACAGGCTGCACACATTTCCAGGACTTCTCAAGGTCTGGGACAATCTCCGTGGTAGAAAAAGCATCAACAATAATAATAACAATAATTTTAACCCCCCGTTCGGCTTTCTTTCGAAGAATTTCTAGATGCTGGGCAAAGCACACACAGACAGACATATAGCGACTGGCTGTGAAGCAGCTGATTCCCCCCACCACCACCACTGAAACAGACAGAGCCTGAGCGAACACACAGCAGTAGTGAAGTCAAAATAGCTCGCCAGTTCACATCCTCATAATGAAAATGGGAAAATAGGGCAAAGCGCGAGCAAGACTTAAAAATATCAAAAATGTGGCATTTGGCAAATCAGGAGGAGAAGGAGGAGGGGGGAGAAGAGGAGGGGGTGAAGCGGGCAACCTTATGCTTTGCAATGTGGCAGTGAGATGAAATCCAAGCTCCCATCACTGGGTTGTTTGAAAGAGAGCGCTCGCCTCGTGATAAAAACACAGTCACTCGGTCTCTAACTGCGCCGGGAATCAGCATCCAAGTACAGCCACTTCACCACCTCCCGTGCGCACATTAACACATGCCCTTACAGCTGAACGCGAGTGAAAGCAGTTTATTTTTTTAGAGGAATATGAAGGCAAATTAAACTTACCGACGCCGTATTTCTCGTGTTCTGTAGGTATCCACATGTTTACTGTCGGTAAGTTTAAGTGAGTGGTCGGAATAGCAGCGAAAAGCAAGGTTTGGGTTCCGTGTAACGCATTCTACTGGCGTGCTTTCCTCCGCTCTGTAGTAGGAGTCATTGTTTAGGTTACAGCAAGAGAAAGCGCCTCAGCCGCCGCTGCTGCTGCTGCCGCTGCTGCTCGTAGTGGTACGGAGACGCGTTGCCTTTAGGTTCTGTGGGAAATGTGACACCCGGAGAGGTCAGAGCACTTTGGAGCCCCCTGCGAAATTATTGTTTGTTATGGTCGGAAGATTTGGAGAAAATGAACGCTGTTCGTATTTAAATACCAGCATTTTCATACTTTTTAGAATGATTAAGCTTTAGCAGGCTGTATTTGTAGCCCAATGCCCTGTTCAAAACTGTCACGGCAATGGGTTCAATCGGGGTTGGAGCTAGTTATTTGTCAATCCTACTAACAGAGCAATAACACATTCATTGCTAAGTATGTGGCATTGTTAACTTGTTTTAACATTAGTTTGTTTTATAGTTAAAAAATGACGACTCAACGAGCTACGGTTACCAACTAGCATAAAAAGCAGTAGGAGTAATGTTAGCTTATTTTTCACAGACAATACAAACTGTTTAATGTTTAAAATATTACTTCAGGGCTGTTAGCCTACACATAATATCATTTAAATATGTTTCCCTGAGCCCCCACCACACACACACACACACACACACACACTAAGTTGAGGATTCATTCCATCTACTAGTTATTATGTGGGGGTTGAGATTTAAATGTCTAACGAGAAAACCCCCGAGTAGTACCTGAACGCAACAACATCGCCAGCAAAGCGAAAAAGCCGAGTGACGCATTGTGGGACTTGTAGTAGGTACCCAGCGACGTCAGTGAAGGTCCCTTTATCTACAGCATCTTCGACACATGACGGTATTATTCTGTTTTTGGGACTTTCTGGTGAGTATTAGCTGGAAAGATGTAGGTTTAGTTTTATTTCAGGGTAGCCATGACGGTCGCCAGAGCGTCAAGACATGTAAGCACTGATTTACAGTCATCCATGGAGACATTACAGACCAATAATATCAGGATATTGGTGTAGAACATGACCTTGCAACAGTGGAGAGCCCTCCCGGACACACAAGGCTTCTACTGCATGAAAAATACATGAGAGTCTTTGAGGAGGAAGCGCAAAACTGGAGGGAGTTCCACTGCCAAAAAGAAAGAGTTCAACATGCATGAGAGAAAAGGGGAGTGTATGTGTATGTGTCAGTCAGTGTGAGTGTCTGTTTTTATGAGACCCATGCTCATCTCACACACTGCTTTCCCTTTTCTTTTATTCTGGACTAATCACCTGCCTGTGTTGTGTCAGCTTGCGTTGTGTTCGAGTACAAAGGACTTTTTTTAAAAAGCCATTCTAATACACGTTCATTTCTCATGCTGCAAACGGTGCATTAAAATGCTTTGAAGTGTCAAATGTGCTTCTCTCCCCTCCTTGTCTCACCACTACTTTGCACGTCCACGTACCCATCCACCTTTGTAGGTTATATGGTAAATTATGAATGGATGTGCTGTGGAAAAGCAAGCAACCTGAGGCTCGGTACTGGCTTTGGAGGTGAAATTCGGCTACTGTTTTTACCATGATCCGGTGCACTCCCTTTTTTTGCTTGGCCTTTTGCTTTCACATACAGCATCTAACATAAATGCCAATAAACCTGGATTAATTTTCCACATTGCAGTGCTTTATGCCTATACTCTAGTATATTTCTGAATGGAGAATTGGGGGGCTGTGGGTATAAGAAAGGTTTTGTAGGGAGACTGTTGGAATGTTACTCCATATATGAATAAATCATAAGCCGTGGAGGACCCCATGGATTCACCCCCCTGAGAGGACAGGACACTGGAGCTAGTGTGTGCTTTTTATGTAGTGGAAAATGGACTATATTCTACATCACTGAAGCAATACTCAAACTCGTGCACCTTTGCCAGTGTTGTGATAACAGTTAAAAATATGACAAGACAAAAGGAAAACATAACGTGGACAACAAGCAACCAAATAGGAACTGATTGAAATAAAAAATAAAAAAATAGACTTTTAATAGTCAGTGTTTCTGTAAAACATATACCTTTCTCTTTTTGCCAACCATTTGCAACTTGACGTTAATAGGATTGAGGCCCCCCTTCATTCCTCAATATTTTACTTCCAAGCAGCCAGACTTTTAATTTTTAAAGCGGTTTTGACCAATTGGTAACCAGGATTTGTGGATGTGTTCCAAGGTTTTTCTTTGGACATTGGCTGCTTTTTCACTCATTTTCAGTCCTTCCTTGACAATTTTCAGAGTAATGAGGGCTTTTGGTATCCTGAAAAGGATAAGCAGGAGAAAATGGGTGTTCAAGGTTCAAGGTTCTTTATTTGTTACATGCATAGTTATACAAGTATAACACACAGTGAAATGTAGCCTGACACGCTCCTCGACATGTGCAAAAATGGGGGGGGGG
>NW_005187415.1:3370809-3375644 GCF_000239375.1 Pundamilia nyererei
GGGAGTAGAGCAGTGGCGAGAGGACACATCCCTGAGGTGCTCCTGTGTTGATGGTGATGCTGTTAGAGACGCATCTACCCACCTTCACCACCTGAGTTCTGCCAGTGAGGAAGTCCAACACCCATGCACACAGACGGCTGTTAAGTCCCAGATCCCTGAGCTTTGTGAACAGTCTGCAGGGCACTATTGTGTTATGGGATTATTATGGGTGTATGGAAAGGCATTAACCAGTGTTGTTATACACATAACGGACTACATAACAAACATAACAAAGAGGCAATTTTAAATTGTAACTTTAAAATCACAAAAAAACATATTTTTTTTCTAATTTCTATAGCTGAAGCTATAAAAATGCCAAAGACAACACAGTTATATGCTGTTATACAGGCATGATATAGCATTTTTGTACCAACAAGGAAATTCCCAAAGAGCTATAAGCTGGAAATGTATGTCTTGACATGGTGTGCAGCGCTGAGGAAAAAATGGAGGAAAACTGGACAAAAAGAGAACAAAAGAAGAAGTGGTAGGTCTAAAAAAAACTATCTATCTGAAAGTCACGTCTTTAAGAAATAGAGAGAAAAAAAATCAAGCAAAGGCCTGAAAGAGGAACTGAAAGATGGCTCTGGCCCTTCAGCTTACACATCAACTGTTCAGTGAAACCTCATCAGAATGTCCTCTGTAGTAGGGTGGCTGCCAAGAAGTCATTCTTAAGGAAGGTAAACAAGAAGTGATAGAATGATGAATCCAAATTTGAAATCTTTGGCTCAGATTGTAAGGGAACACGGTGTGTGGTGGAGGCGCTGTCATTGTTTAGGGCTCATCTCAGCCAATAATGTTGGAGATCTTGTCAAAATGGATGGAACAGAATAGATTTTGATCCACCATGCAATACCATCTGAAAAGCATTTGATTTCCAGCGGCTTCAGCTTTCAGCAGGACAATGATGTTTGGTTTTTTAGCTTGTTGTTGGTGATTATGATGATATCATAATATATCATGCATGAATATGTAATTCACGTTTTATAAATGATAAAATATTACTGTCATGAAGTGAAAATGATATGACGTTGTACTAAGGTGTTATAGGTGTGAAAACCAAACAAATTGGTCATTTTATTAGATTTGTATTGGGTAGTTAGGCAACATGATCACTTCATAGCACATGATATGGATAAGAACCTTCAGGGGCCTTTGATGCACCTGCGTGATTTTGTGTATTATTATAATGAAAATGAATTTGCTGTGCATTTAATGTCTGCACTGTCAACCCATATGACACTGTGAGCCCACAGACAAAGGTAACAGCTGGAGGAAGATGGCAAAACATGGAGAGAAGGATTACAAGTAGAATATCTGTTCAATGACCGAACTCTAAAAGGATTATTTCAGTGTACTGAGGGCAGGTCGAGTCACCCGAGCAGTCTGCTCAGGTGCTCGTTTTGCCTCCTCTCCTCTTCCCAATCCACTTCCCCCATGTTTCTTCCCAAGATAATGACATTTCTTCCTGTTTTCTCTGACTTTCATCTCATTGGGACCCACATGTTCTGGGCAGAGCACGGGAGTACATATGGCTGGAGATGACAGATGGAAGACCAAGTCAGCCATTGCCACAGACAGTTCTACAAGCCCAGATGGGTTCTGAAAATTGCTCAGCATTTCCGCCACTCAACCACCATCACTTTTCATCTCTGGCCCATGACCCCAAATAAACTTAGCATCTGTGACACATAAATCAAAGTAAATGAAGAGAAGAGAAGAGAAGAGAAGAGAAGAGAAGAGAAGAGAAGAGAAGAGAAGAGAAGAGAAGAGAGATCAGCCAAGACTTCTTTGCTTTTGGAACACAACAAGTTGTAGTAAACAAAGGGGATAAAAGATCACGTGCTCAGCAATGCATTTTAAAACTATAGTATAGAGCTTTCATGTTTCATTTGGGGACAGCCCTGGATTATTTAAGTTTCCACTTATTTTTTCCCTTCTAACCTCCTTTGTGCTTCAGACCACTGGGTAACAACAACTGCTTTATGTCAAAAAGTGACACTACACAAGGCCAGTTTTCTTTGCAGGACAGCTGAAGCAAAAATGACACTAGCTTATCTCAAGAGACCACTGCCTATCAAGTTTTCTCAGCACTCCTTAGCTTTGATTTAATTCACACCAGGAAGTGTAGGTCAGGTGGTGGTGTTCATTTTGGGGGAGGGGTGGGGGGGTGACATATGCCTCCTTCAGCTTGTGAACAGCGGGCAATATCCTCATCTCCAATAGAAACAGGCCTCTAAATATAGCAACGAAAATAGGCTAGAAAAATCCCCCTCTTTGTACATTGTACCATATGAAGACTGGATTTCACAACCCAATACTTCAGACGAAGGATCTATATATAGAAATATTGGCCTTAATTCATTTGCTTACACAGCACATTTGCTGTATGGGAACATTTAGTGTAGCTCTCATTTGCTCTTCTTATACTGTCTGTGCAATAATGTCTTAGGTTATAATTTGTCCATAACAGCTCAGTAATATTCACTTAAATACATAAACATCTGATGCATATGTACATGAATGTACACACAGATATGCACTGTCAGAAACACTGTACGCACCCCACATATGAAACCCATTTCACCCTTGAGATATAACATAAACCTTTGGCGTTAAATGTTAATAACCAGAAGTGTCAGTGGTGAGGATAAATGCTGTAGAAGCAGAAGAAGAAGATTAGCCCTTTATTGTCATTGCACACGTACAAAAAAATTGTGGGTGCTCCACAGCAACTGTGGCAGAATAAAACATAAATAGTAGACAGCAGGAATAAATAGCATTCATTATAACACAAACTATGATTTTTTTCCTGATTATTGCCAAGTTGTTTAGGTACCTAAACCAACCAATCATTGAAAATAAAGTAAAAAAACACAAAGTTCCTTAATTGGGCATGAAGAGCCCATTGCTAGTGAACACTTTGTGATTTAGGACTTATCTATATGGCGTCAACTCACAACAGTAGTCGTCTCAAGGTACATTATGCTATAAGGTAAAGGCACTACTGTAATACAAAGAAGACCCCCAACAATCAAACTGCCCCCTTTGAGCAAGCACTTGGCGACAGTGGAATAAAAAAACACTTTCCTGTTTCCTGTTAACTTTCCTGTTAAGCCTCTAGCAGAACCAGGCTTAGGAAGGGGCAGCTATCTGCAATGACCAGATGTGGGCGATAGGAGGAAGCCATAGTAGCAATTTTGTGATGAACATTAGCATGCTAACGTGATACTGGTGATATAACAAACGCAAACAATGCTAACATGCTAACATTTAGCTGATATATTTGGTCTTAAGCTTAAATAAATTAAAACCTGATGATTGGATTTGGTGGAAAGGTTTGGTCACATGTGTGCAAAATAATTAAATAACTAAATTAATCCAATTGCTAATTTCAATCAGTAGTTGGGCCATTTAATTAAATTTCATAAACATTAGCCATATAGTGATAGTAGATGAAGCATCAGTAAAACCGAGTATTACTAAAGATAGTGGTATTCCTGCTCCCAGGACCATGGCAGTCTATAAAAAATGCCATGACAAACTATCCAGTAGTTGCTGACAAGTGGTGGAACAGCCTCATTTGAGCCAAGACCCTAACTGAAAGAAGAGTTTCCCATATAACTGACACCATTCTTGAGTCTCAATCTGAACAACATGAGTGATAAAACAGCATCTCCAGCCCCACATGTCTTTGGATGACAGCAGCACATCAGTGCAGCTTTTTTACCCCTCCTCTCCGCTGGGCCTTCACTTCAAACCATGTTTTGGCTGGATGTAAAAATAGACCTCCTCCGTCTTTCTCCTTAGCATCAACAGGGAAAGCACCATAGACGATTTGTCATGGGTTTGATATGCAAAACCGCACTCAAAGGCAATGAAACGTAATCTGTAATACAGGATAGCATCCTGTCATCTGCAAGTGTTCACCGTGGGAATCAAAAGACTCAGAAGTGCAGTGCTTCCCTCCACGTTCTCGCTTATCAACTTTAACTGCTTCTCTGATACACCCAACACATTTACTATCAAAAAGCTCATGAAGCCCTACAGAAGAGCACGATCCAATTATTTTTTATATTCCACTAATGCCTGATTTCACCCTTGAAAGGAAATCTTTGCTTTCTTACTCACCAAAGTGCTTCTGTTTTCAACGTATTCTCAAAGCAGAGAGATCTTTCATGCCTTTGGGATCTGATCTTGTTTCAAGAAAGCAACAAGTGGAGTTAAAAAGGAGCAACTCAGACCTCCTTAACCAAACGTCATCTGTTATCTTCTTTAGCCTTCAGTATATGATCTTTTTAGTCACTGCCTGTGAAACCCACTGAAAAGACAAATCATTTCAGCCACCCACAAAATTTATCATGTGATAGCTGCCAACAAACAAAGCAGGCTTATATAAAAGCTTGTAAATATTTTAAATATCTGTAGTGATAGCTCAATTTTCTAAAGTTCAATCAGATATGTATTTGTTTTAATTATGATATAGTTTACAAGGTTATATTTAAAACAGTTTATAGGTTATAACACTAAAAGATTGTATATCACATTTCCTTAGGTTACAGTTAGCAGCAGGGCATCAGTGCCTGTGTTTTTATGACTAATGCTGTGCTGGGCTCCCACATCCCCCATGCTGTTGCACACTGTGGGCACAATATTACAGTATACAGCCACCTGGACCCCAAACACCCACCAGCGAAAACATAATTGTGCCTGGAAGTGCACACGCGCGCACACACACACACACACACACACACACACACACACACACACACACACACACACACACACACACACACACA
>NW_005187415.1:3375664-3398259 GCF_000239375.1 Pundamilia nyererei
TGGACAGATGGCTGTCATAAATGGCTGTATCTTTTAGCAAGTTGAAAGCAATCCTTGGCAATGTGTCCCCTTCCCACACCCACCGACCCACATACATCAGGCATTTCATCTCACTGGCTGATGGCATATTTGCACACGTGTATGCACTTCACTGAGTGAGAGAAAAATGTATTTCATTACAGATCCAGAAATGACTAGATAAAGAACACAAGAGAAAAGAGAAAGAGAAAAGAATCAGCTAAAGTGCTATCACTACACAAAACTGTAGTGATCTCAGAGGACTTGTGGTCTCTAAGTCATTTATCACGAAGAAATGGTTCAGTGCTAAGATGGGATAACAGCATTTCAGAGTGGACAGCATCCACATTATGTATTATTGGCACAACAGTCACTAAACACAGCCTACAGATTTCTTTGCATCCACGAGAGTCTGGAGAGCAGTATAGCTTTGTTAGCCGTTCATTTCAACTGTACCTGTCTGCTTCAAAGAAGGTGCAAATGTTGGCATTAAATAGCCACATAGCTTACTAAATACAATGATAAGGGGTATACCCATGTTGTAGGGGTATATTTTATAGAAACTAGATGTTAGGCTAATGCTAGCACCTCTGTCCTGCTCTTTATTGATTTTGAGAAAGTAGAAATTCAAAGCAAAATTTGCTGGCTAAAACAGCAAAATTTCACCAAATGCATTTTAGAACTGACACTTTACTCTTGTATCATTAAAATTAAAAGACATTTTAATAGATGAATAACAGGATTATAGGGCAGTGCAGTGGTTAGCACTGTTGCCTCACAGCACAAAGGTCCAGAGCTCGACTCCACCATCTGGTTGAGGACTTTCTGCGCAGAGTCTGCATGTTCTCCCAGTATTTGTGTATCTCTCTGGCTTGCTCCCGCAGTCCAGAGACATGTAGTTAGTGGAGTTAGGTTAACTTATGATTCTAAATTTTCAATAGATGTGAGTGCAGATGATTGTCTCTCTCTGTTAGCTGTGAGATAGACTGGCTATCACACTGCCTCTTGTCTTATGACAGCTGGAATAGGCTTCTACGATCCTGATAAGGATAAGCAGAAGAGAATCCATGGATGGACAATAAAACAGATGTATACTGGTGTCAAGGCAAACATTGCAGATGAGGGCAAAACGAAAAATAAATAAAATGTATGCAAAGGATATCACAGAGTGCATAAAAAAGCATGACTTCATAGAGTTCAAATGCAATCTGACAACTGGGCAGTGCTTTACAGGAGGTATATGTAGAGGAGTAGCTGATTGAGAGAGATTTTGGAGAAAATTTGAAGGAAGAGAATAAAGGCAGAAGTAAAACTAGGCTACATGACAACTAAGGATTACAAAATAAAACTTCAAAATTAAAATTCTGCATTACCATCCACAACTTTTTTCTTTTGTTTGTTATTCAGGAAAGAGCAGCGGACTTTCCAATGAAAAGTGAACTGCTACACAGATGACATTATAGCTACTAAAATTGGATTATTAGGAATATAGAAAGCAGAAGTGAATAGTTAACACCCAATTAAAGCAATGACAGCATAAAAAACCCCTAAAACAGACAGCTAAACTACTGACAGAAAATCACGCTGTGAGAAACCGAAACTGTTTTCATTCGCTTGTTTTCACAGTTGTTCAAATTAAAGATTTGTCACGATATTTAAAAAAAAAAAAACATGTTAAAAGTACTTATTTTGTAAGGCAAATACTTTTTAATCTTTTGTTTCTTTGCTTAGTCATCAATCTTAGTCATATCTAAAACAACAGGCTGGCGACAGACTGAGCATCTTCTGGGCTAAGTGCTGTTTGCTCTTTTGTGGTTGGTGTTAAGCTGTTCTAACAGCCGGTTGGTCCGTGGGTGTTGGTGTGAGGAGCAGTCCGTGCTGTACTGAGCGTAACCGCAAAACACCTACGTCCTATGATCTGCATAAAGAGACGGTGTATAAGATTCACTCACGTGTGAGCTGATAATTCCTGCTTTTCTCGTGCACTTGGCCCTCAGGGCATAAAAATGTCACGAGAGGTGTGATTACCAAGAGCTGCTTATTTACAAGGATTAATAACATAAAAGTCTGCTGACACGTTTAAATGTAGCCCCTGACACCTACATTTAGTGCTTTCAGCCCTATGGCTGGGAATTATACAGTGGAACTGCCAGTGCTTAAATGGAGTTAAAAATAAGCAGTCATGTCACCACTGGTTAAAAAACAAAACAAAACAAACCCCAAATCATTGCTACACGAAGAACGAGCTGGGGTCCATAAATAAATAAAGTGGAAGTTGAAAATTGATTTGCATATCACTCTGCGTACATTTTGGAGATTATCAAATCACATGTGATCACAGTGAATATGTAGAACGCAAAGGGTGTCAAAGCAATGTGAGAACATGGCTGAATATGTCCATGTGGGAGAAAAAGGAGCGAAGATTATGCGTGATAAATATCGAGCTGATCTATCCATCTATATCTATATATATCTATATATATAGATAAAGCGCATGATTTTTCATTTGGTGGCAAGAGAATCTGAGGTCAAGGGATCAGTTAATTATATTATGGTGGCAAGAAAGATCTGTGATTTCCGTTGCTATATGATTATCTTATTAGAATCGTGAGCTCATGTGGCAGACTGTGGAGACTGGCTGCTTCATAGGGCACTACAGATAACAGGGTAGAGCCTCACACACTGACAATTTGTAAAGAACAACACTTGTAGTGTTTTGTTTTGAATCCATGGTTTAAATTGCCTCAGCGACTTAACATTTAGGTCATCCTGATGCTGCGGTGTGTGAGCATGAGTCAGTATTACAGAGCGGCTTTGGGCTCATCACCCAAACCAGACGCAGGAAGACTGATCTGGAAAGATAAGTCAACAGAATTACAAATGACAGCAGGACATGATACAGCAAAGATTTAATGCCTTTGGGAAGCATTATCAGGCACATGCTGTATGCATAAGTCATCATTTACAGGTCCATGGAGATAATGAAATTAACACAGCATAAAGCATGCTCTTATCTTGCTTTTAATTCATGCAGAATTTTGCACATGTTACACACATGTGGATTTTTTGCTCTTTCTCATTTTGCTGTACCATTTTATGTTAAATAAGGGGAAAACCACTAAAACTATAAAAAATCAACAATGTATGATCACCATTATTTCTGCATCATAAAAGAGTTTTCTTTGTATAATCCACACTGTGAAATGTAGAATCTCCTTTTCATTCCCCTCATTTCTTTATGTTTTGCTTTCAGAGACTCCGACTTTCATGCATTATTATAAAGTATTCTCTAGCAATAGTTCTCCAGGCTTTCTGAAGGTCTTTTAAAAGTTTTGCCTTGGATGTTTGCTAATTTTTCACTCATATTCAGTCCAGCAATTGGTTTGAAAGGACTGGAAAGTCTTTTTAAAAAAACTATTATTTTTGTGTGTTAAGTGACTTGAAACGAATCCATGAATCATTCAAGCGTACAAGAGGCACCTAACTCAGCCAGTGCTGTACATATAGCAGAAAACAGCTAACACTGCTTTAACACCCATAATAGCCAAATGCTTTGAGAAACTTATCATGTTACACATCAAAGCTGTCCTTCCTGCAGGCCTTGATCCATACCTGTTTGCATACAAGGCAAACAGGCCAGCAGAGGATGTCATAATAACAGCTCTTCACACAACCCTCACACATCTGGACAATAGTAACACTTATGTGAGAATGCTGTTTGTGGACTTCAGCTCTATCTTTAACACAGTTCAACTCCACAAACTGGTTAAAACACATAAGCCACTTAGCACTCAGCAGCTCATTGTGCACCTGGATATTGGACTTCCTGAGTGATAGACCCCAGAAAGTCAGGATGGGAGAGAACACCTCCTCCACCCTCAATCTGAACACAGGCGTTCCACAGGGGTGTGTCCTCAGTCCACTCTTATACTCACGTTTTACCCATGATTGTTCTCCAATTCACACCAGTAACACCATTATAAAATTTGCTGACAACATTACCATCATAGGACTGATCGACAACAACAGTAATCTGAAGTGATGGTGTGACAACAACAACCTACATCTGAACACAGCCAAGACCAAGGAGATGGTAATTGAATTCAGGAGAACAAAGCAATCTGAGCACTCCACCCTCTACATTGATGGAGAGGAAGTAGAAATTAACTTCTACCGATCCACCATCGAGAGCCTTCTAACCTACTGCTGTACACTCTGGTTCAACTGCTGTACTGTGGAGGACAAGAGAAAACAGCAATGGGTGGTGAGGGCGGCAGAGCGGGCAGCGGGCACTTCACTAACTGTGTAGGTACCTCTTAAACTTAAGTCTATTTTATCTTCTTCTCTTATCCTAAAAGAATCTGAATATAAAAATATACATGCTGCCAAAGGAGAGATGCCAAACTGTGTTTCACTTTTTTTGTAACAGTGACAATAAAGATCTATTCTATTCTATTCTATTCTATTCTAAAAAAAAACCCTTAAAAATGTCTTCTTCAAACACTTACTGGCAGCATGGAGTGCAGTGTGCCCTTAAAAAAAGTTGAGGAAACTGGACAAGTGGAAGACAAAAGGAGAAACGTCAGAACCTAAAATAACATATTCAGCAGATGAACAGCATCTGAAAGTCATGGTTTTAACAAAATAATCCACCAAAGACCTGACACTGGACCTGAAACATGCATCTGGCCCTTCAGTTGATCCATCTACTGTTTGCCTCAGCAGAAATGGTCTCACTGGAAGGGTGACTGTCAAGAGTAATTTCTAAGGAAAGGAAAAAAAAAAGACTGAGGCAGGGCAAAAATTATGAACACAGAAAAGCCGTCAGATTTTGACCCACCATGCAATACCATCTGTAAAACATCTGAATGGCAACAGCTTCCTTTTTCAGCATGACAATGATCCTAAACACTATGCCAATGTAGCAAAAGCATACCTAGAAAAAACACACATAGTGGAACACTATCAGTCTTGTTTTCTTAATAAAATATAAAGAAACGAGGCGTGCCACAACACTTTTGCACCATACTGTATATATTTTCCAGCATTCTGAGCAAATATCACCTGACTCAGGACTCGTTAATACAATAGAAGATTACTTAAATGTCAATATTCATTCAGATTTGCTGTTCATTCGTTTTCTTGACAACATTTTGAGCATCAAACAGGAAACCAAGGTTATAAGTAGGAGAGAGTAGGGATGCGCAATTAGGGTGACACAGTCAAAGAACCCTGGCAAATTATATGTGTGTGCATGTGTGCGTCTCGGTGTGTGGATATCTGCTTTCAGTGCTGTTGCATTAAGGCACAGATGAAAGCTGGTGGTGGAAAGGTCTGCGCCTTCTGGCACAGTGGGAGACACACCAGGCTTTACTCTGATAACAGTCTGACAGTGAGGTGATGGTGGTGGTTTGGGAGGGGGGCTTGTGAACTGCTGCTCCATTCACTGCAAAGAGCCCTGCATTTAAGAGATATGCACATGCATGCAACTGCAACACAGAGCATTTCAAGCATTGCGAGGCATATGAAAAGCAAGGATAAGAAGGGTAAGTAAAACAAGAAAAAGGCAGAGAGAGAAAATGATGACAAAGTGAAGAGAGACGTGCAGTGAGAGGCAGTAAGAGAAAGAGCCCAATGGACAGATTTGCAGCAATGCAGAGGCAGAAAAACAACAAACATGGCTCAGCTCCGCATCCCACATCAAAAAGCCTTCCAAATGTCAGGGCAGCTGGATATCAGGTTTGCCCGGGCTTCTGACTCTGCGCCTGTGTGCCCTCGTGGTTTGATTTGCGGCCCTTTAACCTTGACTGTCAGATGTCTTCTGCAGCCAGAGCATGCACTGCAGTGTTTTACGCTTCACGTACTCACTGCTGCGCCTACTAGACAAGGTAAAACCAGGAATGATAGCAGTTTCTCGGTGGATCATTGATGTATTAGAGATTAGGTGAGTGACAGAAAGACAAGCTGGCAGTTTGAGAAGTGTACAGTGGGAAAGAAACAGCGGCTGGGTTCCCATGGATATAATTTATCGCTTCCTGTAGTGTACATTTAATCCAAACAGAGCAATCATGTTCTGTTCTCGCCATTGCCCATCCCTCGGAGGGAGAAGGAAAGAGATTGTGTCCAACAAGCTCCACTACAGTGTTGTTTGGAGAGCAAGCTTTCGATTTATATCTCGGGTGTTTGTGTTATTTTTTTATTATTTATTTAAAGCATAACATTTTTCCCCTCTGGACTTAAACTCACTTGTTCAGACACTGTTGACAGTCCAACCTTTATTCCAAGAGATAAAAAACAAAACAATAAACAAGTCCTTTTATGCTCGCAATCAATGCCTTTATTAGACCTTATTTCACTCCAACACAGTCACCTCGCTTTCTTTGTGTCTCTCTATCTCCCTTCATCATCTCTGGCCTGTCAGACAGAGCTGAGTCCCTGTGGATATTCTTTTTCTTCTCCGGCTGTCACAAATGATGGCATAACCTTTAAAAGCCCTTTGGCTCGGTCTCTTGAATCAGTCTGCTGCATGTCTCAACAGCACGCCTTAAATGATTGCCACAATTTCTCAGTGACTGGTCAGCTCACTTTATTATTAACCAAACAAGGCACGTAGAGCTGTAACGTGAGCACCAAATCAATAAAAAGAGTGCGGTGCAACTCTGTTTCAGGTAATGGTACAGTGAGTCATAATGGGACCTTGGTATTAAACCATCAGCAGTAATAAGAGTTTGATTTAGGCAATCAAAGTAAAGCCATACATGCATTTGTATAACAATGTGCATACACTGACAATTACAGCTACAAGGGGCTCAGAGTAGAGCTGCTACTCCTTCACGCTGAAAGCAGCCAAATGAGGTGGTTCGAGCATCTGACTAGGATACCACTTGAATCCCTCCTAGGGGACGTTTTGAAGCAAACCCTTCTCTCTTCTCAGACCTTTTAAGTTTTTCAAGCCACTAACTGTGTGCTAGGATTCAATTTAGCTAATTTGAATCACCAAAACTGATCCTTTCAACCATAGTTGAGATGCTCTGCCTTGCAGAGCATGCTATGGTTTGCTGTGCAGTTAAACTGTGCTAACAGCCCTTCCAACCCATCCAGGAAGACTGTGCAGTGAAATGAGCTCATTTTACTTGTGAAATTAATTGGATTGCAAATAAATAGTCACTGTTAACCAAGCTTGCTAGTGTTAGCTTATAATTTGGCACAAACCCTCTCACCTAATTAGTTTTGGCTCCAAAAAAAGATATCATTTGCCATAAAGTTAAAATGCAAGTGCTTCAAAATGCAAACCCACACTCCAACTGATTGTCATCCATCTTTTATGGATTGCCTACAATATTCATTAAATACAGGGTACTAGTAGATTGAACCTAGTTTTCATATAATCTAACATACAGTAACATTTTCATTGTGCAGACACGCCCTGCCCCCCATGACAAAGATTTGACCCTGACAAACCAACAACCCCCCCTCACAGTGTGCTAACAGTACTATGCAGAATTGTATTTATTTAAGGTAAGAACTCACAAACTGACAGCTTTGAGGCATCACATTCAGCGATTCACCTTCATGCTATGCACCCATTATGTGAAGGCGGCACACACTGTGGAGGTATCTGACATCAGGACCTGTATTCCATGCCCTCAAGCCTCAGGTGCTTTTGAAGTTACATGCCTGTTAGCAGCTAACGCGCACTCGTATATATGAAACACACCAAAATATGATCTATGCAACTTTGATCTCTTCGCTGGCTGCATATATTACTGGTGTGGAATTGTGGTAAAAGCTCCTTGGAGGAAGAGAAAGCTGGAAAATTATGAATTCCCTGGCAAATTCCCAGGAGAGTGTTAAGGCTTTATTATACATGAGGCAGGGCGAAGGGTGGATTGGACTGATCGCTTTCTGCAAAAGATGCATTTTTACAGTGAGTGCAAAATGTTACAATGTTAACATTTAGATTCAGTGTAATTTAAATGACAAATGTTTTTACTAAAATGATTTATCAACAGTTTATAGAGGGAATTCAATTGTATCTTTTTAGAATTCAGACTAGTTTACAATGTGCCACCTCACTATAATGTCAACAAGCTACAAGCATTGATATTTTGTCTTTTTCTATTGCATAAGTAGGGCCGCAGGGGGGCTTGCTGACAGATAAACAAACACCTAGCTGCCACACCAGGAAGCAACACTCAGCACACCGTGTGTGCTGAAATCAGAATCAATACTATAAGAACAGGAAGGAAAACACAACACAGACATACAGATCGTGTGAGACCAAGACAGAAAAGCAGCACCTTGGATTTGAGCATGCAGATAAAGGCAGAAATAGATTGCACAGTTCCAGGGGAGTCATGCTGACTCTGTGCCAGTGCTGTTTTATGGAGTTTCCTTCATCTGATAGCAGCCTGGCATCCAACAAAGTATCCAGGTGAGAAAAGACAGAGCCGCCTGTTTACTCCTAACAGAAACAAGTCTAAAGCCTAAAAGCACCCTGAGTATTAGCCTGTGGGCCACACAGAACGAGTCCGTGAGCTGGTGTCTCTTTGAATCATGTTCCTGACTCAGAAGCAAGAGAAGAGCAATAATAAGTTTAACTGAATGATAATTTTATCAACGGAATTGTACAACAATTGTTAGACAACCAACACAATCTGCAACCAACACATTTAAGGAGGTGCAGCTTTTATGCTAAAGGTGAATGGCTGCACTTTTCACAGTTTTACCACCACTTGGTTAGTAGTGTAAGAGTGTCTGCAGACACTCTTACACTACTAACCTTTAAAAAAAAAAAAGTGTATATTTATTAAACAATGTCTCATTTTTAGATACACCAGGCTTTACACTGATAACAGTAAACAAGTAGACACAGTATTGGATGCTGTCTGAATTCTGAAAGTGTGTTTGTAGCTGAGGGCAGCAGCGCTAGTGATGGTGTTACGACACAGGAGGCCCTGTGCCCTGCTTCTGCCCACAGCCTTACTCATCTGCTCTGCTAGAGATCTAAACCACACGTACACATGCACAGGAAAAACACAACATCTCTCTGAAAGAGAGAGGCAGTTCTGTAAGAAATGCTGCAAAGTAAAAGCGATGGATAATGACACGCTTAAATATTTTCATTAGCTTTATTCGGTTACTGTTAAAATAATCTCTTTTAGTTTGCAGCCTTTGTACAAGTCTCGCCCATTGAGACACTACATGATTCTCTGCTATTAAATGTGACTACACACTGTCCATCAAAGGAGTAGTAAGTTACAATTCATTAACTTTAAAAAATGATAATATATAATTTAAAGCCATACTTCTGCACCTTTTAGTGTTTTCTCCCTTCTTTCTTTGTTTCTGTCTCTCTCAATTACAGAGTGCCCATTGGCCTATCAGCCTCAGTGAGCATAGAGTGGTAATAATTCAGAGTCAATCCGTGCATTGCACCGCCGCACAAACTCATTTAAATTCTGCACACAACCATTACTATATTTCTATATTTCTATATTTCTATCATTATCCAAATCCCCACCCACAGCTTGACTCACTTGACCCCCAAATCCTTCCCCCATGACCGTTTTTTTTGGCTCTGTCTCTCATTTGTGTATTCAGTGCACTAGTCCTTCACCTTCGGATAAATACACTTTAACCCTCTTTATCTGGCACCCAGTCCTCAGAGCGCAGGATGGCAGAAAGCTCTGATTTACTTATCTTTGGAGGGGTGTTTACAATCTATCTGAACTTTAGAATTCAGATAGAGAGCCCAGCTATGTCAGCACACATCTGTGCTATGCCATCAAGATTTTTGGATCGACACACTCACCGAATACTGCATAAACAAACAGAGAGTGACATGTATAATAAATGTGCAGCTTTTTCTATGCTTTGCAGCCCAGCAATGCGCTCTGCTGTTTTCACACCGTCCGTCAGTATATGCCGTACAACAGGAGTCCCCAATCCCAGTCCACGAGGGCCGGTGTCCTGCAGATTTTAGATGTGTCCTTGATCCAGCACAGCTGATTTAAATGGATAAAAGACCTCCTCAAAATGTCTTGAAGTTCTCCAAAGGCCTGATAATGAACTAATCATGTGATTCAGGTGTGTTGACCCAGGGTGAGATCTAAAACCTGCAGGGACACCGGCCCTCGTGGACTGGGATGGTGGACCCCTGCCGTACAATATCATATTGAAATATTCTACACATATAGCATTAGAATCTATTCGTTTTGGTGGCTAAAATTCACAAGTTATTTTCAGCATGCTCGCTGGGCATGATGTGGATCTTGCAACTTTAAAGGTTTTGCCTGAAAACAAACAAACAAACAAACACTTTTTAAAAAAGATCCACTGCTGCTCACATTTTATTTCACCCTGGCTGATGAAAGTCGTGGATATTTATGGCTTTTTTAGCCATCACCACCTAAAGAAGTTACGGCTAAGTTGTTAGGAAATAATGTCCATCACATAGAATCACTAGCAGACACTGAGGAGTATCAGTGCTGCCTTGTGCCTAACTATCATTCCTTTTTTAGGTCATTTTTCAGTTGACATGCAATCCTGAAGAACCATCTGACTCTTTCACTGTCAGGGCTTTGTGTGCGGGCAGGTGGAAATGTGGATCCAAATGCAGGACTCCGAGACGAAATGTAACTGAAAACCATAGCTTTTATTGCTGGCACCAAACCAAACCAAACCAAACCAAACCAAACCAAACCAAACCAAACCAAACCAAACCATGAAACCAAGCAGGAACACACAGGCAGGATCTGAGGGTACAACGCAACACTGGGTTGAGGACAATACAGGGCTAATATACACAGGGTGGTAATCAGGGAATGGGTAACAGAAGGGAGACACAGCTGGGGGAGATCAGGGCTAACGAGACGGGGGAGCTAAGATGCACACACTAACATAAGACAAAGACTTTCACAATAAGACAGGAAACCACTAAACAAAGATGCAGACACGACACTGAGAGACAGACTAGACACTGAACAGAAACTGCAATACACATGAGAACCCAAAACCTAAGAACTGATCCCTCACCAAGAATAACAGAAACAGATCTATAATGATAATAATAATAAACAAAAGCACCAGAACATCAGAAAACAATCCATAATGCAAAAATAAACCAAAATATAAGAAACTCAAAATGCTGGGTCAACACTGACCCAGAACCGTAACATTCACAGCTCTAGGCTCGACTACTTTACACAGAATTTGGGGGTTTCAGTATTGCTCAAGGACATTCAGGAGATGCAGTCTAGCGAATCCAGGGATTAAACAACCTTCTGATTATTGAACAACTTGCTCTAAACCTTCAGCTTAGTTCAGCATTAATTCTCCTAATGTTTTGGCAAGAAAAAATCTGCTTCTGCGTGTTTAAACAATTGAAGATGACCACCCACACCCAGCTAGAGCATATTTTATTGCTATACAACATACAATATTGAGGTGAAACCTGTGAATCAACAGATTTACAAACTACTTTAATTATTGGATTCAAGGCAGTTTAGTGCTTGTGTAGAAACTGTGGTGACCAACTTGACTGAGGAGGACGCTGAGTGGATGAGCATATACAGGTCAGACTTTGGGAAGTACCCCTCATGAAAACCTCTCTGAAACCAAATAGAGGTCATTCATCAGGTTGTGCAGCTATTTTAAAGCAGGCCCTTCTCGAAAATTGTAAAACAAATAGAAATGTGTTGAGTCTATTGTGCGCTCTCAGTCAGCTGCACTAGTGTGTGTGGTACTTCACTGATCCACTTCTGCACCTGGAGAAAATGAATGTCCTTCCTCTTTGTCCTTTTTGTCTTCTGCTTTCATTAGAATTTCCTACTAAACAATGTCTGAATAGTTTAATTATTGTAGAAAAGGAATTAAGAAGAACATGACGATTGTTTTAATCTTTGTGACATGATGAAACATGATGATTTAATTGACCTACGTGATTTTTAAAATACCAATTCTGGTTTTAGTGTCATTGCAGTTACCAGAGAAATCATATGACTTCCTATGTGGGAACAGCCTGCCCAAGAAGTCTGTGCATCAGTTTTAATGAAGGTAATATTCCAAAAGTAATTGATATGTTAGTTAGGTTCATTTGGATATGCCTTGCAAACCAAGTTCACCAGTTTTTGTCATGGCTGTGGCAGCAGTCGTGTGGTCTAAAGAAGGACCCAAGACTCAGACCAAGGCAGTGATGCGAGTGAGTTTTATTTACAGTGAATGATGAGAAACAGAAGCGGGGATGGCGAGAACGTAACTTAGAAATACACAAAATTGAGAAAACTAGAAACCAAACCTGAAACCACAGTATACGGGGGAAAAAGACAGACTGAGGATGTTGGGCAGAGAGACACGGAGATACCCAGACGAACCGACGACGAGCAGAGGAAGACACACACTATAAATACACACCAAATGCAGTGATCTGATTGGTGAGCTCTGTTTATTCGAATCAGAAAAATCTGAGAAATCGAGATTGGTTTTAAAAAATAAATGGCTGCAAAATTAAGCCGTCTGTGTGGACAGCCGCATTAAGAATAGGCGAGTCAGAAAAACATTTTTAACAGATTAAATATTTATACACAGGTTGTCTTAGGTCACAGGTGTTGAACTCCAGGCCTCGAGGGCCGGTGTCCTGCAGGTTTTAGATGCGTCCTTGATCCAACACAGCTGATTTGAACGGCTAAATGACCTCCTCAACATGTCTTGCAGTTCTCCAGAGGCCTGGTAATGAACTCATTTGATTCAGGTGTGATGACCCAGGGTGAGATCTAAAACCTGCAGGGACACCGGCCCTCGAGGCCTGGAGTTCGACACCCCTGTCTTAGGTTGTATTTTTTCAACAACAAAAAAAGTACTACCATACAGAACATAAATATCTCATAGTGCAACACGCTTAATATCTTTTTATTTCTGCTCAATCACTCACTATTTAGATATAAGGAGCTATGCTAATTTCAGTACATCACAGGTGTCCATCTGCAGAGGTAAAAGTGAGTGAAGGAATTGGAGCATGCTGCTGCTGCCCACCATCTCTTCCCATTCTCTCACTTTTCGCTCATCCTGCTAATATTCCCACACTTTTGTCTTTCTCTTCTACCCCATAGTTGTAATCTTTCACACAGCTTCCTGGAAATGTAGCTCAGATTATCCAGAGGCTGTGTTTACCCTAAGTTTCGGGCTCTTGATGCAAGTAGGTGGGGGAGAGAAGAATCTCCTGACCACAGGTTCACCGGAGGTTCTTGTGGCTTCGCTGCGTGTCATCCTGCAGTGCACAGTTGGTCCTGACCTACAGAATAGAAAACATCAATAATAGTAAAGGATAGTTTACCCATATAGAGGATGTGAAGTTATATCATTTGTGGAAACAGTGAGTGTATAAAGCAAGATCTATTATAGTTTTTGGTTAGCACTGCTTCAGTAAATGGCAAATGCAGGCACAAAGCATACAATTCAGCATTTTTTAACAAACTAAGTTTCTTAGCAGTATTTTCCGAGGTACTATAAGAAGAAGTTGTGGGAATGAATTCTTTCATTCTTTATCCTCAAACACTCATCCCTGTGGTTACATAAAGCGTCATAACCAGCACCACACTTCCCTCTTCTTTGTGGCTACGGGGTTGCCAGGCAACTCCGAGAACATCTGCCTGACTGCATCCTTGCAACCTTTTGTGGCTCACATACACACACAGTCACACAGCACAGGTTTTTTTTTCTTTTCTTATTTGTAAGGGCCTCTGCCTCAGAAGTAGATGAGGATGCTCGAGACTATTATCTGTGTGTATCCAAGTTGATAACGCTGCCAAAAGGAGAAGTCTGAAATGAGAACAGAAACTTCACTACTGGACACCAGATGACAGAGCAAAGTTTCCCAACCAACTTCCTGGACACAGCACAGCCAAAGGAACTTGGCCCCATACGGAGGCTGGGTCTCCGTCTGGTCCCTTTTTGAAGTGTTGTCTCTTTGTGTCCTTAACTCTGCCAACATTTTTGTATGCAGTTACTGATTAAAGTTAACTTCTGGCCTGACATACAATGCTTCTGTTTCAGGTTCCGTAGAAGAAGTATATATAGATTGTGATTTTTAATCCCTAACTTGTGCCAATCTTCAACAACCCTAAATTCTTCAAGGCAAAGCCTATCTGGCTTGCAGATGACCACATCTTCGAAGCTCCATGCTTACAATTAAATACTAAGAGCACCGAGAATCTAGGTTATTTACATTATATTTAAGTACATCAAAGTGGATATACTGTATAAAGTGACCTGTGAAATCTGTTATTAACAAGAATATATAGTGTAGCTGAGGCAGGACTGGTACCGATATATGACTTCCCAAACCTTCATTTTGTGCAGCCATTTAGTCCTTGTTTTGTTGTGTTTGTGATATTCTAGGGAAGTTGCAGAGTGTCATTTAGTAGACAAATTATGTAACATCTACACTCATAACATGTTTGGAGGGTGTTTCTCCTTGTTCTTTACTTTTTAAATTTTCATTTATCTGCTATCGTTTATAAATACTGCAATCACTATATTAGGAAATTGCTAATATCGGCCAATATATTGGTCGAGCTTTCGACAGGACACTCAGATAAGTATTTAAGAGCTACAATATATCTTCATTATGTTATTTTATTGTTTTTTCATGACAAAAATCTTATATTGATATATCTCAGTGATACAAACATATGAACACACAAACATAAACTGTAGTTATATGTTTATATATGTTACATATATATGATGAAATGGATGTGCTGGGTCTTTGTGCTGATTTAACAGAAAGGATTTCTTTCTGCCTACTTACAGTTTACCCCTTTTTAAAATTGTTGCACAAAATATAGATCCAAGAGGGCTTTGATATTTTCCAGCTCTAAAGGTGCAGAAAGTGCAATATGGGTCAATATCAGTCTAGATATTGCAGGGCCTTTGCAATCCCACAGGTGCATAGTTGGGAATACCAAAATGAAGACAGTGTAAATACAGAGAGAGAGGAAGTGAAGAGAGACGAGAGATGCGCATGGTTTTTGTGTATGTATGAATGCGAGAGTGAAAAGAATGGATGCACAAGATAGAGAGATACAGGAGGGAAATGTAACAATGCAGCGGACTCACCCACTGTGGCAAGACAGAGAAAGAAATCCCCAAACAGATTTGCCAGCTTTGACAGCCCCTGGGTATAACGTCCTCTTGTTCCACTGTCTGGAAAGCTGCTCTCTGCCCAGACATACAGAATCTAGCTGCCTGTAGTATATGTCTTATGAATAAATAATATATCTATTTAATTAATAGTTGTTTTTTTTAATCCCTTTGGCATTTAATTGCTGGCAATCACAATTCAAGTGAGAATTAACACGAGACATATAGAATAGGTAGCTGGGGAAGATTTTTTATTTAAGCTTGTTATAGCAGCTTCCAGCTCATCACCGAACATTCTCCTGACACAATGCTGAACGGAATCTCTAGAAAAGCCCAATCCTCCCAGCTTTTTCCATAACCGCTCTCACAGCTAAGGAAGAGAGAGAAGAGTGGAAATTCCCAAAACAAGACGGGGGCTTTTCAGAGGAAATGGAATTGAACAAGTTGTCTATGGCTTTTCTGTTTCATTCTAGCAATCCTATAATATAGCATAAATATAGGATTTATTCAAAGAACAGGGTTTACAACAGGTAAAAATATATCTGAATGTCAACGATCGAGGACACAACTGCAAGTGTTAAAATGGTATCTACTGCCACAGAAGGTTGCGTGTAGTGAGGACAAACCAAAGAGCGAGGGGGAGTCACAACCAGCCTAAATGTGTTTTTAATCTACTTAGTCAGATGGCCAGATGACAATGACATTACCTTATCAGCTTTGTGTACGTGTGCATGCTCAAACAAGTGCTTGTGCTGGGGGACCTTAATGGATTTCTTCCAGGACTCAGATAAGCCATATGTGAACTGCAAAATGCTTTCACTGCAGATTTCTATTCAGATTAAAAAGCAAATTGAATATATCGTAGTTTCAGCAAGAAGTAACCTAAAGCTCAACACTTAGTTTGCAGTACACTGGGAACTTGAATGGATATCCTGGCTTTTGCATGGGCTAAGGACCTCTAAGCATTGGTAGTGGAACTCTGTGGGCTGCAGAACGAGGCCTTGGTGTGAGGCTGAATCTGGGTGGGTTGGAGGCCTTTCTGCCTTGTTCTGACAGATACAATGTCTGGGACTGAAAAGGAAAGCTAATGTGGAAGTACTTGCAGAGGACATGCCTATGAAAAAAACATTTTCTTTGCTTTGACTTCAGTAAACATTGAAGTTTCAGTTGTGAGTTTCAAGTCTTACTGAATAAAATAAAATGAAATCATGATCACCTACAAAAAGGAGAATAAAACAGGTTTTGCCTTTTGATTGACAAGTTACCTGTTAGCAATTGTCATCACTTTCTCAGTCAGATCTGCCCCTTGCACGTCATATTTGGTTAGAAAACACAGAGATGGAGGCTTCGCAACAGAACTTGCCCATCATTTACATACACTGATCAGACATGATCAGGTATGATAATGACCCATCGATGCATGGATGCCACTAGACTCCTGAAGGTGTGCTGTAGTACTGAGATGTTTGTAACATATTCCTAAGTCCTTTAAGTTGTGAAGTGGGGTCTCCATGGATCCCACAGAAGCATGGAGTGGAATTTGGAGGCCAAGTCAACACCTTAAACCATTCCTAAACCATTCTTGCTCTGTGGCACAGCACATTATACTGCTCAAAGATACCGCAACCATCAGGGAATATCGTTTCCATGAAAAGGTGTACATGTACATACATCGCCTTCTTACTGGAACTAGAAAATTTGACCCTATTACTCCGGCTCTTGTTGATCTACACGGGTTACCAATCAAATATCGCATTGAGTTTAAAATCTTGCTACTCACTTTTAAAATCCTGAATAACATTGAGCCCAGCTACCTCACTGACCTCCTCAATCTGTACACTCCTTGTCGTGCATTAAGATCATCAGGTCAATTACTCCTGGCCCAACCTAAGTTTAAACTGAAGACCAGAGTCGATTATGCCTTAGCTTCAGCTTCACCCAACCTTTGGAATAGCCTCCCTGCTTCTATTTGAGCCTTGGACTCTATCCAATCCTTTAAATCAAGATTGAAAGCATATCTATTTAACTTGGCTTTCCTGACCAGTTAATACCCTTTTAAATCTTTTATTACATTTTATTAAATTTATTATTTTATTATTAATTTTACAGCTGTTTTTGTCTTCTTAGCGGATTTTGTATTTATCTAACTCTTCTGGTCTGTTAGTGCCTCTATCCTGTCTTTGCTAGTGCCCGATTTGTACTCTGTTATTGACTTATGCTGACTCTCCATATTACTGTGAAGCACTTTGGTGTGCCTTTGGGTTTTTAAATGTGCTATATAAATAAAACTGTATTGTATTGTATGTTCTGCAACAATGCTAAGGTTGGTCGTACATGTCAAAGTAACATCCACATGGATGGCAAGATGCAATGTTTCCGAGCACAATATTGACCAAAGTATCACACTGCCTCCATAGTGCATCCTGGCGCCAGGCCTTCCCCAGGTAAGTGACACGATTCATCAGACCAGGTCATCTCCTTACATTGCCCCATATTCCAGTTCTGTTGCTGACGTCTCCATCGTTGGGGCTTTTTGGCAGTGGACATGGGTCAGCATGGGTGTCTTGACTGGTCTGCAGTTGTATAGCCCCACACACAACAAACTTTGATGCACTGTGTATTCTGACATCTTCCTATCAGAACCAAAATGAACTTTGGCAATTTGAGCGACAGCAGCTCGTTTGTTGACCAGGCTTCACTCCCCACATGTATGAACGATCCTTGATCGCTCATGACTCTGAGTATTAATTAGACTGTGGTATGTATCAATATACTTCTGCACAGGGTTTCCCATTAGAACTCTGTGTGGCAATAAGATGATCAGTGTTATTTATGTCACCTGTCAGTGACAGTCATGTTACATTGTGGATTTGTTTATCTATAAGGATTTCATTACTAGGCTAATGATTGAGCCATGTTACACATTTCTATTAAAAGACAGGCAGAGCAAAGTTTAGCATACAGGTGTTTCTGGCCGACCCTTGCCCCAACTGCTTCTGTTTTGCTCTCTTGGATCAATTAAAAATCCATGTTAAGGATTCTGCTGTGGGTGCGGCACACCTCAGCTTCAGAACAAAGACCCTGCCCACACCCCCTCTTTCTCTCTGCGTGCCTGTCTTTCTCTATCTCGCCTTCCATATCTCTGGAGACCTCTTAAAAAGGTAATGGATTTAGATTGAAGTCGCCTAATACGAGCCAGTAACACACATGTGCATGGTTGGTGGGGTTAATCGCAATGACAGAAGCGTGGCCTTGCTGTCATAGTAAGCTGTCTGATAAAGTGGAAAATCCTCTTAAAATAAGAAAATGAGGGGAAATAATATGGGCTTGAGCCAATGACTAACATTCTGTAATTAGGAGTTGGATGCTCTACTTAGAGGATTCTCCGGCTCTCTGTCAACAAAGCAGCTGTTTTCACTCCCGAACGGGGGCTGGATATTTGATAACTCATACGAATTTGAATCATGGCAAGTGGCGTCCAGTGCCATTTTTCACACAAGATACACCAAGTTACATTGCTTTATCATTTCAACCACTCAAACATGCAGTAAGTCGGATATGGTAAATTAAATGTAGCACGATCCCTGCACAGAATAATGAAAAAAATGCAAAGGAACACATGCAGAATTAACAAATTTATCTAAAATTCAATTAGCAACTTCAATTCAGGAAAATATATATATTATAGTGTACACAATAAGAAATTCAAAATAAAGTAGTGTTTGACATTTTTCTGGCTTGGTAATAACTCACGTGTTGTCAGAGCTTGAGGAAGTATAACCACCAAGAGCCAATTTAACACAATGCCACTTGTTTCTGGTTATAGCACATTTTTTACAATAAATGACCAGTACAGGAAGCGAAAGCACGCTGCTAAATTTCAAAGGAAATTGCTCGCAGTCTTTGAAACATCACCTCTGCTCAGCTTTTGACGGTGTGCTTTCATCAACTTAGAAAGCTGAGATCATTTCCTAACTTGCTTCTCTCCCCATCAGACTTTAACCCATGCGGCCTCAGCTCGACGCTCCAGGCTATAACTTTCATGAATTATTTAAAAAAACAGTAGGATTGCCATTGAAATTAATATTCAGACATTTTTTTTCCCTTCTATTATCTACATGAATTAGCTGTCTCCCTCTGCTGCTCCCTGCTATCTGTTATTTTGGTCA
Source organism: Pundamilia nyererei (assembly GCF_000239375.1). NCBI lineage: Eukaryota > Metazoa > Chordata > Actinopteri > Cichliformes > Cichlidae > Pundamilia > Pundamilia nyererei. The sequence continues at coordinate 3,394,993 of NW_005187415.1, forward strand.
TGATTTGTATTCCTGTGGCATTAGCTTGGTCAGGGCTTGTGCCCATTGATGCTACATGCCAGGCATGCTGAGTGGGGTTGGACTGGGCTGCTCTGTTATTTTTTTTTTCTCTCTCTCCCTTCCTGCTACACTTAGCTTCTGGCAGGTGATTTTTATCTCTTTCCTATATCCACTTCTTTGGCTTTCCTAAGCCATTTCCAACTTTCAAAACAACATCTGTTTTTTCATTTCTCCCAACAGAGGACTAATGTGAGAGGCAAGTTTTTCCCCCCACTATGACTGGATATTTAACATTATCGTTGCACACTCCAGCCTGTTAAGCATTTAAAGCAATACACAGCTCAGCAGCAAATGCTTTTTCAATGTCTATAAATTATGTATTTGGAAAAAACAACAACAACAACAACTCTGGGAATATCAGTTGCTAAGTTGGAGTGAGTAGCTTTTGAATTTCAAACAGTGTGGCTCCCCCTAGTGCCAAAGTCTGTTATCATTACAGGGAAACTTTACTTTCAATGCATCTGTTTTAACTGAGCGATGCAACTGTAATAATTCAAAACACTATTTTTTTTATATTTTTTTTTATTTTTTGCTTAATCAGAAAGAATACGCTAATTATATGTTATTACCAGTTTTCTCTGTCAATACTTTTGGCTTGAGAGGCTTAATGTATTTTTTAAGAGGCAAGGAGCTTTTTTTAAGCCCTTTCTGCTAGCTCTAACTGAAATAACACAAATAGAAATGAATAAATAAACAGATAAAAGATTCACCTGAACAATAAGATGAGCTTATAGAGATTCTATATAGCTGTTCCTGCAAAAGCAGAATGTTTTTGGCACCACACTGAATTTAGATTCACAATTCTGATTGCAAAAGCTGCCAGAGAGGACAGAATTTAAAAAAAAAAAAAAGGCAGATGGCCTGTGTTTCCTATTTAACTTTGCATTCTGTGTTACTGTGTCCACTTAGCACACCCCAGCAACACTCATCAATTATTCAAGCTTGATGCTGCAAACAGAAAAGCAGTGGTGTTTGTACACCAGGGCCTAAGGGCTACATGGAAGGGAGTGCATTTTATTCTGGGCCATCTTAAGGATAAAAAGTGTCTGCCGCCTTAAATATTCAAGACCTCACTCACATTACTCCATGCATAAACTGACGTATAAAGTAAGTCAGCTTTTTGTTGAACACACAGTGTCTTCAAAAGGCCCCTGCTTGGTCCCTCCGCAATACACTGTAAATGACCTGTCCTACTCAAACACATTATTAAAATCGAAAGACTAAATGTTTCATACAGATTATAATGTATGAACGCAGCCATTACCTTGTCTGAACTGTGCACTCTGGGTCACATCAGAGCACTATCATTACAAAGTACTTGTATAGAAAGTGTGAAAAAATGCTTTAAAGTTGAAAGGAAAAAGGGAAGTGATATATGTCTCGAATTTTTTCCTGATGTTAAGAAACAACTTAGAAAATGCTTGTGGACAAACATAACTTAAAAATGACTGGGAGCTTTGTTCTTTTCTCTCTAATTGCATTTGATGCAGCTGCAAGCTACAACCAATGACAAATGCTGTGCCAGACAAATTTTCTCCCACATATGGCATCATCAGAAGACTAAAAAACTGCTTTTAGGAAGATGTGGAAGATGAAATATATTAGGTGCTTTCCTGCTAGGCAGTAAAACATCCATGACATTAGTTTAGTTGGCTCAGCAATCTGTGAGTGTTTAGTGTTCTCCATCTAAAATGCAGGTTCTCACACACACATACACATGTCAGATTCAGCCATACAATGTCCAGCTAATTAATAACCCACTTTACGACTGCGAATATGAAGCTTAAATGAATAAAAAGTATAAGAAAGTATACAAAGTATAGTATTATGGCAGTGGATGCTAATCTCTCTTATTACTCTTAGTGGATTTGATTCATATGCTTACAAAGAAGAGCTGATCACAGAGCAGTAGCTCTCAAACTGTGGGGTAAGCCCCACTGGAGGCATTGCATATGTACATAAAAAACATAAAATGAAGCTAAGTTGAATTAGTAATGATTTTTTTAAAGAGTGTGAACTTTTTTTGACTTCTGAAGTGGAGCATTAGGACACAGACATCAATGATATTGCCCTAGTCTCGCTTGCTTGCCTCTTTGATTGTGCTCATTTTGATATAAATTTTACATAATGTTTTCCTCCGTGTCTGCATTATGTTCAGACTCAAAATATAAAGTTAGAATAGAAAACATGTTTACATGGGTCGCATTGCAATGTAAACAGCAAAACCTGTAAAAATGCTAGAGTACAACCCGACTGTTTTCATAGTAAGTAAGAATGGGAAGCAGCAACCAAGTGCTGCTAATCAAATGCATATAAATAATAACTCGACAGCATTCGGTTAGCACGTCAAATGTAAAACTTCACGACAGTCCTATTTGAAATAGGGAATGGCTACCAGGAGATTTACAAAGCTGCATCTGGGCAAACCACAAAACTTCTGGAACAACGTCTTTTGGACAGATGTTTGGCCATAATGTGCAGTGCTACATTTGGAGAAAACCAAACACAGCATATCAGCACAAACACTTCATAACAACTGGTGAAGGGGTAATGGTTTGGGCTTGTTTGCTATCCACAGGACCTGGGAATCTTGCAGTCACTGAGTCATCCACAAGCTCCTCTGTATACAAAGGTACTCTAGAGTCAAATGTGAAGCTATGTGTATGACAGATACTAAAGCATGGCTGAAATTGGGTCATGGAGCAGGACAATGATCATAAGCACAGCAGCAAACCTATAACAGAATGCCTGAAAAAGAAAAGACAAAACTCTGACTGTTGCAATAGACTCAACTGGATTGAAATGCTGTGGCAGGACCTTAAGAGAGCTGTGCCTGCAAACCTGAATGCTCAAACCTCAATGAACTGAAGCAAAGAAGGGAAAGCCAAAATTCCTTCACAATGATGTTAGAGACTTGTAAGGTTATGCAGAAAATGATTACTTGAAGTTGTTGCTGCTAAAGGTGTTTCTGCGAGATGTGGACACAGCTGTATTCTATACATGTTTGTGTCATGGTCCTGGGTCATTTGACCCAGCGCTTTGAATTTGAATATATTTTGATGGTTTATGATTTATGTTTAAGATCATTTAGTTATCTTAAGCTCATTCTGGTTTGCCTAGATCACCCTGTTATAGTTCATTGTTTATTAGGTTCCCCTTGTGTCTTTACCCCTTCTATGGCTGTATTCCAATTCAGGGTCTGCAGCC
>NW_005187415.1:3399010-3415663 GCF_000239375.1 Pundamilia nyererei
CAATGCCAGGTTTCCATGTTCATGTTCCAGGTTTTTTATGTTGGCGTTAGATCACCCAGTTTAGGTTATAGCTTAATTTCACCCTTGCCCTTTTGTTTTGTACTGTTTCACTGGCCTTGAATAAACAGCTTGTTTTTTGTTAAGCTTAAGTTTTGTTCTTTTTTGTGTCAGCACGTGGGTCCTCCTCACTCCACACAGTCTGGTTCCACACACTGTGACAGTTTGTATGTTGTTTTTCTCATGTGTCTTTTTGGAAGATGTTCAGAAAAGCAATTCAAATAATTGTTTATTCATTAAAAGGTGTAAATGCCATAAAAACCCTTGGCATGAAGCTCCTGGGGCACAGTTTTTGTGCTGATGGGGAAGCTCCAAGTAAACCTCCAGGGAGGGGGTCGTCTCCTTTGCAGGTATTCTCAAAAGTTGTTAACCCACTATTGATCATGTGAGTCATTGCATGAACTGAGGTGTGAAAACCTTTTTGGATTGTGATGACTGTTTGGGAGGGGAGTAAAGGAGGCTTACCATGGCCACTGTGAACGACCATCGTTAAACAGAGGTGCTGATTTACATCGTCGCTTATCAGCCACCTACAGTGCAGTGTTGTGTTCCCTTCTTTGGAGTTTCAGGTCAAGCACACATGATAGTGAGGCATTGTCTCACAGAGGTTTCACCCGTTGGTCCCTGTGATGACCAATGTAATGACCAACACCTTTTTTCGATGAGTTCTTTAGAATTCATTTAGAACAACCCATTCACATGCAACTGTTTGTAAAGGCAGATTGCATGGCTAGGAATTTGTTACACACCTATGGGACTGAAAACAGGAGAATTCAAAGATTAAAAGACACCACAAGAGGTGTTCTTTCTTTTTTTAAAGTCTTTCTATACATAATGTACCTACCTTGCATGTACACATTTAAAGTTGTTCCATTTTAAGCACACTAAAAATATGTTAAATACACTTTAACTTTGACTTTTACACAAATGCTTATCACAACTACAAAATTAGAAAATGACAACATTCAACAGTAAACACGACAACATTCTACACACCCCAAACCTATCCCCATTCATCATCAGACAGCAACATTATGAACAGTCAGCTTATTAATGAACTGAAAAAGGAAATAAATGAGGATTATGACCAGTGTGTAAGAGTGCGTGTTAGGGAAGCAGCTCTGGAAGCCGTCCAATAGTCAAACACCAGGCACATGAAAACTCAAAGTCTGCAGGTTTGTATTCAAACATAACAAACATAAAAATGAAACGCTGCTAACAACAGCACGGTGGGAACAGCAAGAAGGGTGCAGCTGTGAGATTTTCCACTTGTGTAAGAAAGACCTATTTCTGTCGTTTCAAGGTAAAGCTAGAGAATTCAATAATGAAAAGAAGGAAAGCTGCCAACCTAAGCTCACAGTTATGTAATTTGAAAGATATTTATTAAGATATTAGGCATTACAACACAACATGCCTAATAGCCTAACAGCCTAATATTATTAGGCTTTTAGGAATGTTGCAATTGCCTGTGGTTCTCAGTGTATTGGATACACTAAAAACCGCAGACTATTACATTGTATCCAATACCCTGTATACGGTTTTTGAAATTTGACTAGCTAAAAATACAACACAGTGCAAGTCTTGAGTCACCCTTCATTTCTTTATAATTTGCTGGGAAATAGAAAAAAAGGTTTAACGATTTATTGAACTGTGCAAACATACATGTAAATACATGCATACTGCAGTGTATAACGCCCAAACATGAACTCTAACAAGCTTAAAGGTCAATATTTGGTATTATCACCTTTATTCTAACTTAACACAGTCTGAACTCTCTTAGGTAAGATTTCTTTTAATTTCTTTAAGTAGTTCTCCAGTCTTCTTGAAAGACATTCAAAGCTGCTTTTTAGTTGTTGACTGCCTTTGGTTCTGTTCTGGATTTGGGGAGGCCAATCCATGACTGATAGTGTTACAGGTATGCTTTTACTGCACTGTCAGTGTGTTTGGGACCATGTCCTCCTGAAAACTGAAGTTTTAATTTATTTCTTAAGAACACGACTTTCAAATACTCTTCATCGACTGAATGTGTTTTTTAGATCCTCACACTTCTATTTTTTCCCTCCACTTGTTCAGTTTTCTCAGATTTTTGAAGGTCAGACTGCACACTGTGCCAAGATATGCAAAGTTTTCAGCTAATAGCACTTTGGGTATCACCTTGTTGGTTCAAAGATACTATTTGCTATTTGGTTCAATAAACAAACTAAAAACTGGAAGCACGATATAAAGAAATAACGGGTGGTCAAGACTTTTGCACAGTGCTATAAAAGTACAAGCGGCACCTGTCTGAATAATTTGACAGCTTAAAAAAAAAATAGGCATTTTATGTTGAACCAATCCTGCGCAAAAAATATTAACAAATCTGCATACATGGAGCTCCAGAAGGAGTCAATAGCAGGAACAACTAATAGCCCACACTGTGATTTGACTGGGAGTAAAATGCTGATTGCTGGATTTGGAATGTAGTTACTGCATTATTATTGTGTTTGTGCTTTTAGAGGCAAAGATGTAAAATGAATAAAGTTAATGTTTGGCATGTGAGTGTGACATGAAACAAAATCCCAAGTTATATTTATCAAAGAGGCAAGTGAGTGCAAGATTTAGGAATGGTTCATATTTGGCTGATTAAGCATTTTAACTTTTAACTGCAGAAAGTTGACAATGTGCAGTCTTTCTTTAGACATCTATTGCAACTGCCACTAAATGCAGTAGCAGTGTAAAACTAGCTAGAATTAATTGGCTCTAGCAGTGTTACTTCGTGCACTTTTGAAACGAATACAACAATTTTGAAGCAGTGCTCGGTTTCTAGAAGTATCTCCGATGTCCCTGTCTACTAAAAGGGGAAAAGCCAAAATAGTCTCTTTCACATCCCTGTCAAGTAGACGATAACTGTTCAACTTTCTAGACAGGCACAGTTTCAAATCCACTTTATATAAAAAACATGAATGCATCCGAGTGAAACATTTTGCATCACAATTCTCTAATGACAATATTTGTCTCATCACAGATACATAACATGATCTCATCAACAGCTCTATAATAATGTGATCAACTGCAAGACACGCACACTTGCAGTCTCACAGTGGAACATTATCACTGTCTTGTATGATAACATGCTTTATGTCAGACAATAGTGTTTTTTCTTGCAGTGGAATTCATTCACTATTATTTAGCTTGTACGATGGGCTATTGTGGGTCCCAATCAACCAGAGCTGAAAGCCATCTCCACCTCCTCCCCCTCCCTTGCGACTTTAAAACTTACGTAACCAGTCTAATGTGGTGTTATCACATTTTGTGTAAACGTAAACGCCATTTGATTTCGTGGTTTGTCTTGGAGAATCTATCAAATTTGTATACACAGACATTGTTTTTTCCCAAAATAACAGAACAGGACTCCCAGTTCCCCTCTTTCTGTCACTGCATCACGCGCGAACACACGCGACACTCTTTCCTGTTCCAGGATTGGCCAGCGAAGCCGGGAAAACTCCTCGTGACATGTCCGCCGGTATAAATACTGAGAACCGCGCTGTACTCGCGCAGCCCTGGTTTATGAGGGAAAATGTATCGTCTCGGCCCACAGTCTATCTCCAAGATCGCTTTCGATTTCTTTTTATCCACTGTGCCAAGGGAATATTTTCATTTTACCAGACAATACAATAAAGGCTGGTCGTGTATTGGCTGATTTTTGGTTAAATTTTTCTAGTTATCTGCACGAAAATGCCGAGGAACAAGAAAAAGAATAGGGGTAAGTAAACTAGCGGCTGCTATGCTACGGCCTTGTGTATTTGTTGATGGTAATTGTAGTTCTTTCCGTGTTCTTTGTTCATCGAATGGAGCTGAAGGTGTTTACAGTACGGACTACAAAAGGTAGAGGCTGGCCTAGGTCAAAACACAAAACGTAGCTAGCTGTACTCACACAAAGCAACACTGCTAATGAAAAAGTGTACTATCATAGTACTGATACTGTCATATGAAAGCTACTGTAAAGGGCATTTAAAGCATAACATTATAGTATAACATGAGCTACTCAACAAAAGCCCTGAATAATTGTTGTACTTCACAAGCTAACGAGGGCTAGCTTCATGCCCACTCCCTTTCAACGCGAGACACATGTGGTTGCTTAGTAAAAATAAACGTTTCAAGGCGTAAAACACCCAAGCTTTTTCTTCCTTGAATTCGATTACCATCATAAATGTTATAAAGCAATACGTTGGATTTTTGTGAAAGTGTGTATATAACGCAAACCACACGAAACTAGATTTCTTTGACCTCGATTAATCTTTAGCCTTATGTGGGAAAAATGATATTGATACCCGATTAGCAGTTTTGAAGCCTGAGTATCATATTGTGTCACTGAGGAAGCGTCATTTTCTTTTTTTTTAAAACATACTGCATATATTTGTTTTTGAGGCACAAGTCCGACATTTTGGACTCGGAGGGAGGAAGGAGGCGGCACCCGGTTTTCAGAAATCAGCTGTCGTGTGGGGAAAACAGTCCACGTCAACACACAGATCTTAAATAGCTATTTTTAATCATTTTAAAGACGGATATTTTATTTTCAGCTAATATTTTTTTAGGTCTGATTGTTATGAATAACGGAAGTATTTTTCACATTGTGTTCTAAAAGCGGCGGGTTCCTGCCGTCGTACGCTCACCTAAACCTGTCTACCAGAGGTAAATTCAGGTCAAGGCAGAGAAGCCTGTTGAGTCTGGGTGGGGTTGGAAGTTTGTCCAGTTTTTGCAGTAGCAGAGTTCACCTTAAGTGGGATTAAATTAAACCCTTGTTTGTTTATAAGGTTTCGTAAAGATCTCACCCAAGATTTTAGCAGCCTCTTTTAGCTGTGAATGTTTTGCCCATCCCACCCTCTAGAGCTATTATAGTAACCAGAACATTTTCCAATACATCATTGTGTTTCGCTCTGCTCCGTTTCAGCCACGTTGTCCCTACTACGTGGATAATAAATTGTCTGATAGTAACTTGTCTGATGTGGACATTGCTTAGTAAAACGATCTACTTCCTCCTATGCCTCAGTGACATAATACTAGACGTGATACTCCTGTATTTTTCGGCTGTACCCAAACTGTGTTTGCTTCTTGCTGGACAGTTGCTGCAGTTGCCGGGCCATACCGGTTACCCATACAATGTTGTTTCAGGTCATTTTTGATGTGCCTGTGCCCCTCCAACCTGAACATTTTGTTGACACAGGCAGCACACTTTGACAACGTGGTGCATATTTATTTTTGGATGAGATAATGAAAAGGCCAATAGCAACGGACAGGCAGCTGATTAGATAAGTACAGTGCATGCTGCCTTACCTGCCCGACGCTTGGATTACACAATTGACTCACAATGACCTACGGCTCTGTGGTAATGAATTACATTTGATTGCCCGTGCTTATGTGTCTTTGTTTTGTTTTTCAGGGGGCCAGCATGGGGCTGTGCAGCCTTTTAGTGATGAGGATGCCTCCATTGAGACCCTCAGTCATTGCAGCAGCTTCAGTGACGCCACCAGTGTAGCAGATGAAGGTAGGTTTGTGTGTACCCCTGACTGTACTTTGTTTGAACATGTGTGTTCTTTAAACACATCAAACAAGTCTGTTTACGACCTCCTTAAATACTTTTTTGTTTTTAAGGTGGTGAGACCAATGAGGATTCAGCCCAGGAGGATTTCCAGTATAAACTGAAGGGGTTCATAGATAGCACAGTAGATAAGAGGTAAAATGACCAAAATGTTATCTGATCTATATTGCCTCTGTCTTGGATCCAGTTTTACAAGAGATCAACAATGTAGTTACTTAATCCTGTCAGAGCAAGAGTTTTAGGTAACACTTGCACCATTTAGAAATGCTTTCCCCTTTTATGCAGCGTTGCTATGTTGTCTTGCCAGTTTAACAAATGTACAGGGTTGGTGTTTCAAATACACCCCAAAAAGTACTTCACTCTGAAGTGACAAAACATTTCTCCCACTGGAAACGCTATGTGGGACACTTGGGATTTCCTTACCTGGATGATGAGCATGTATCAAGAAATTTCAAATGTAGTTTTAAAAACGCTGGGTAACTTGAGTTTTATGCAACAGTGAGTCCAGTGCAGGAAGTTTTTATTAGAGTTTGCAGGCTTGTCAATTTAAAAATAGACTTCATCCCAAAAAGGCCCTGTCACCATTGGCTTCCTCAGTGGGGTGATTATTATAGAAGGGATTCCCCAGAAGTGCCAGAAGCTACTAAATCTGTTATATCTATTCGGCTGATATTCTTTTCACTTGTCAAACAACATTTTTATATAAAAGTAAATGGGTGAAGTCACATTCTTAACTTTTTGTATGTTTTTTACAAATATTTTTGTTATTACCTTAAGATTATATATAAATAAAAAAATTAAATCAACAAGCTAATTGACCTCAACTTGTTTACCTGAAAGGGCAACGTCTTTGAAAAACTGCTGTGTGATGGCTGGTTGAATACATCTGCTGAAACTGGCCGCATGCATCCTGAAAAAACCTGCTATAGACTTATAACTTATAGTTATTACCCTCGACGTTGATGTCAGAGTTTTCTGATAATCTTGTAACTCTGATAACACAAGAACAGGGTTTTGTATTATTTGTAATTGATATCATAGTTGTGTCTACTAAGAGGCTGAGGGGTAGTACTGAGGGTTGCCAGTATTTTCTGATAAATGGCTTCATGGTATAGTGGTTATCACTTTTATGGTGATTGATTTATATATATATTTTTTTTCCTCAGTGCTAAGACGAGACAGGGGGCACTAGATGGGCTTAAGACTGCAATGGCTACACGCATCCTGTATGAGTTCATCTCAGAGAGAAGGATGACCATCACAGACAGTATTGAACGCTGCCTCAAGAAAGGTACTAAAAACGTGTTGCTGTCAATGAGATGGCAGGTGTTCCAATGCTTTAAACTAAGCGCATGTTTGTATTTGTGCTCATAAATCATTTGGCTTTTTTCTTCTTCCTTGTGTTAGGCAAAGGTGAGGAGCAGCGAGCAGCAGCTTCTTTAGCCTGTTTGCTGTGCATCCAGCTGGGCTCAGGAATTGAGAGCGAGGAGGTGTTCAAGACGCTGAAACCGATCTTCAAAAACATCCTGGCAGATGGATCAGCCAACATACAAGCCAGACAGGCTGTGAGTGTCTTTTATTGTACTGATCTCCTTTAATAAATGCACCCCCCCTTAATAAAAAAAGATTACCACATTTTTGGATTTTTCCATGAAATATCAACTGATATGGTTTTGTTTATTTTGTTTCTTAATAGGTAGCAACAAGTCTGGGCCTCTGCACATTAGTTGCTGAGGATGACATATTGGTAAGTTTCTGATCAGGTCTTGGCTTGAGTGCAAACCAGTCTGACATTCATTTGTCATATATTACTCATCAGTTCTAACATAATGCTATATCGATGAGTGGCACTCATGCAAACATGTGCTGCTAAAATCTAACATGCCTCAAGTAATTTTTCAGTAAGTCGGAAACATGTTATTTGTGGTAATAAGTAGAGCTTACTGATGTTTGCTTCTTTAGGATGTGCAAGCGACCATGGAGTGTTTTGAGAACCTGTTCACCCGGTCCTATGCAAAGGCGGATGGCACTTGTCCTTCGATCAGTCCTCAAATGAGCCAGCTCCACACAAATTCTCTGCGGTCCTGGGCACTGCTGCTCACAATCTGCAGTTCCAGCCAGCTCAAAGACATCCTGCAGAAGTAAGCTCCTTTATGCTGACCCTTAAGTTTTTTTAAATTTTTATTTAATTTAATTTAATTTAATTTTTTAAATCACAAGTTCTGCTGCTTTTAGTTTATTGCTCTCCAACCAAGTTAAGTGGAGTAAGAATTGCTTATGTGTTGTGCAGACACCTTCCTAAACTGCAGAGGTTGCTCGAGAGTGATGACGTGAACATGAGGATTGCAGCTGGGGAGACTATTGCTCTGCTTTTTGAGCTGGCCAGGGACATCGATTCTGTAAGTTTGCAATTGCTGTTTAATTTCCCCAACACCAGATTATCCTAAAGTTAATTTCTTTTGTTAATTCAAATGTTAACATGTGGCACATGTCCTGTCTGTGCTTTTAAATATTTTTGTTAGGCCTTTTTTTTTTTTTTTTTTTCCCCCTTCCCCCTAGCAGCAGACAATGACTTAAAAAAAAAAAAAGTAAACAAGAACCAGAACTGAACTTAGCTCAGGCAATACAACATTATGAGGCACATACAAGGCAGTTGAGGTAAACCACAACCCCACCAGGAATCAAAACAAATCACGGTAAGATCAATAGTCAGGCAAATTAATTCAGTTTGGGGAAAGCCCCAAGATGGAGTTGAGCATACAAGTTATATATTCATTGGGAATACAGTCCATAACAATGCTATGCCAGGATTTCTTAGTTGAGATTGCTGGCCTACCCCAGAGGAGCAGGATATTCTGTCTGTGCTTTTTTTTTTTTTTTTTTTTTTTTTTTTTAAAACACATAAGCTGCATATTTTATTTGTTTTCCCCCCACTGCATTTATTTAGGATTTTGAATTTGATGGCTGGGATGAACTTTGTGATAAACTGAACGCGTTGGCCACAGACTGCAACAAGCACAGAGCCAAGACTGACAAGAGGAAGCAGCGCTCGGTGTTTAGGGATGTTCTCAAAGCTGTTGAGGTAAGCACTACATGTCAGGTGAACCATGTTCCTTTTGCCAGTTGGATGTTAATTTCCTGCTTTTAACCAACATAATTGGACAGAGGTAAAACTTAACAGCAGCTCCTTGGAGGTAGAGACAGTGAATGATGGTGTCTGACCGTGGACTTATTTATATTCCTTTCTCTTCCAGGAGGGGGCCTTCCAATCTGAGACCATTCGCTTTGGCACAGAGCGAATGAACATTGACAGCTGGGTCAGAAAGAGGACATACGATGCCTTCAGAGAATTCGTGGGCTCTGGAATGAACTACCACCTACAGGTATCTTATTAGAAACACTTTATGTACAATAGGAGTTTGTGATAAACTAGTGTCTTTCTTTTGCGCTAGTGACTGGACTTGACGTTTTTGTTAACGTTTTCCAACTAGGCAAATGAATTCATCAGAGACGTGTTTGAACTGGGACCACCTATGCTGGTTGATTCAGCCACCATGAAGGCCATGAAAATCTCTCGCTTTGAAAGGGTAGGTGTGCAAGGAAGGCTTATTTAAACCATTGTGGTGTTCTTGTAAGCTTAAAAGTATCAATGCTTTCAAAGTTTTGTGGCATTTTATTAATGAACGCTTGAAATTCTTTCTGTTCCAGCATCTTCACAACTCTGCTGCATTCAAGGCTCGGACCAAGGCCAGAAGCAAGTTCAGAGACAAGAGGGTGGACGTGGGAGAGTTTTAATAATTTCTTTTGACTCTAATAAGCTATTTATCAAGCTTTCCTGCTTTTAGATGAATTGTCACAAGCCTAAGTTAATGCAGTTGTCCCAAGATCTCTTTGTGTATCAAATGCTCACTTTCTGTAGGCTTATATCTTTTTAATAACAGCTGTTGCTTTTTATTGGGGGGGAAAAACATCTTTCTGTCACCTACAGCAAGTGGGTATTTGATAATTAAACAGATTCTAGGTGGACTACAACTTGAATACAGTTTCTTCACAGAAAGGTGGTGTACATTTGTTGGGTATCATGCACATTTCCTTTTTTTTTTTTTTTTTTTTTTTTTTTTTTTTTCTCCCCTTGTTAAATGAAACACACAGGTATTAACATTTTTGATGGATCTGTCTCTTGTACCATTAAGTAGTAACATCAAGACATGTGACCGTCCCTAACTCTTGGGTTTGTAATAAGTTTATCTAATTAATTCACACTTAGTGTTATTTATGTGTAAGCTAAAATAGTGTATTTAGTGTTGTGTATGTAATGTAAAGGTTGAGGATGGTGCAATAAATGCTGAAAAGCTGCAACAACTGTTCTTATTTTTTTCCCCCAGCTCCTGTATTCAATATACAATGCTATGAATTGGCTATAATTGGATTCATTGATCTGATACAGTATCTTGGGACAGTGTCAGCAGAGCTTGCAAAAGAAACGGCTGGAAAAGTTCCTTGAGTTAGTAGCTTTGAGAACTGGAACTGTTGGCAGATATATGAAGGTCATTCTGATTGAAAGGGCAATAGAAATTTTACTCAGCACTACTTCCACATATCAAAGTGAAGGATCTTGCAGCCAAGGTAACAGTGGTGTTGCAGGGAAAGCGAGTAAGGCGGTGCACAGTTTGTCACAGGTGAAACTGTTGGAACACAAGAGATGGATATAATGGAGGTCTAGCAGCCGCAAAGCTCACAACATATTAACTCTCCCCTAAGGTGAACCTCAGCGGGCTGCTTCTTTTGGAGCCATAAAAATAGACTGTCACATGGTCAAGGCAGGCCTATCACCAGTCAGCATCCTCATATTTCAGGTTGAACAATATTACTGACAGAAAGCCGAAACGGAGCTGCTTCTTTTTGTGTCTACTTGGGGAAAACCGGTCCTTCAATTTGGGTGGAGTGGATGATGTAGCTGTAGGCTAAAACTAAGATAAGATAACCTTTAGTCCCATAGGTGGGAAATTTGTTTTGTTACAGTGGAAAGTTACATAGCAAAAAATAAAACACTAGAATCGGATAAGAATGGGATACTGTACATAAATGTACACAATTGAATAAAATACTATATACAATAGAATAAAAAGAATACAAATACTATATAACTGAGTAAGATACAATGTTGTCAGATCTAGTTTAAGAGGAAGGGAGCCTTTTTTTTTTTTTTTTTTTTTTTTCCTCTCACTGACTTGGGACTTCATGCTTCTTTTGAAACATGCTATCATATGGGCCCACTCTAAAGACTAATTTGCTTTATTCTTGACTAATCAGAACCCTTTTAGTTTTTTTTTTTCTTTTTATCTTTAAAAAAAAAAAAAAATCTCATTGTAATAAGGCTTGAAACTGTAATTTGACACCATGAACTCACCAGGAAGGTGTTTACAGTAGATAAACCAGAGAAACTGGCCCTGCTGGCCAGAAGAATGCAGTTTAACATGATTTCTAGACTCTTTGTCCATCTGTTTTATACAGTATGTGGATCTAAGTATTTCGTTACTTCGTGACTTATTTTAGAATAGAATGACTTTATTGTCACTATACAGTTTACAATGAGATACAGAGCATCTCCAACTCAGTGCAAACATGAAGTGGGGGCTGCACAGTTCTGCAGCACTATATACATATGAACAGTATTAACAGGAAAAAAAAAGTACAAATATACAATCCGATGTAAGAAGAAAAAAGTAAATGTGTAAATGAAAAGTGTTCAAGTTATTGCACATAGTATTAGTTTTTGTTCATATCTTAAATTCACAGTATTGACTTGCATTTTCTATCACTAATCTATAGGCTGCCTGCTTTAGTTTTCTTCTTAAAAACCTGATTCATGCATCTAATTGGTTTATGCATATTCATTCTCTGTTTAAGAAAACTTTCTGACACGTAGCAATTTGCATCATTCATATCCTGGCCCTTTAAAATCAACAGAGAAGCAGAGGCAGAGAAAATTTGTCTGTGTTAAGGGTGACTGAGCCAGTATTAAATCAAGAAGTCGTGGGCTACTTCATACTAGCATTAAGCTGCCCATCTTTATGTGGCATGACAGGACGATTGAGGCATTGACTCCCTCAGTAAACATTTACGTCTCATTCTTGTACTGTTGTGACTTCAGGAAGGAAAGTTTCACTTATTTTCCAACAGCAGCTCAATTAGGGAGAAGTAATTGCTCATGTTACACAAATTTCCTCAAAATGTGCATCCCTGTGGGCTTGTTCTGTTCAAGAGGAAAATGAAAGAAAATTGAAGTTGCAGGTAATTAACTCACGAGCCCTTTGCCTCTACAATATGTTAGTCAAATGCTTTGGGACTGAAAAAATAAGTATTTGAGTAGAAGCTGTGATTCCCCTTCAAACCTCCAATTATAATATAATCATTTAAATAACCTCTATTTTCATGGCATGTTTTACTCCTCGATAAAGCTTGATTCATAGCTCCATGCTATAAATTGCTACTGGTAAACATGATTATGCCATTAAAATAAAGATATTTAATTATTGTTTTTAATTTAGAAAACCGTGCTACTGAAGTTTCGGTTTTAAAATGCTGGAGAGTGATGTCTACAGTCACGGTAAAAAAAAAGTGTACCCTCCTTCAATTTTAAGGTTTCAAATAAAGACATCAAAATGATCTAGTTCTTACCATTTATTAAAAAGGTCAATAAGCCTTAAATGAACAACAACATATGTTCATATAACAAAGGGTCATTGTTTCCCATGGAACCAGTAAGGATGCATTTAGTTTTTATTGCACTACTTGTGCAGTTTGGCTTAGTTTTTGTTAAATATTAACAATAACTAATTAATTTTAACCGTGTATCTACAACAGACTGTACATAAGTGATGGACATAACAAAGTTTATCATTTGAGTTGTGATCAGTTTTTTTTTAAACTCATAGTAACCATATTTCGACAAGAGAGTTGATAGAGAAGGCCCCAGCCAGTGAAAAAAATACTTATTTTCAGTTAAGCTGTTGCCCTGGTGACCGCTGAAATCAAAGTTAATTTGGATAATGCTAAAAGAAAAAGCCCTGACTTCTAGCTAACTATCTTGGTTAGCAAGATGCATCTGTTGTTCATTAGGATATTAATTAGACTACTCTATTTTTAAAATACATCCCATATCAGCAAAATGAGAAAATCGAAATAAAAAAAGTTGAAAAAAGGGTTAATAAAGAAAAATTGACACTGAACACTGAACAAACAAGGGCTCCATTGAGTACTAACTTGTCAACCATGATATAGCCAGGCCCTAAAGTATAGTAATTTATTGCCTGTTTTACTCTAAATGAGACCTTAACTTGTAAAATTAACATCATGCTGCAGTGTCAGAAGCCAGAATCATTTTTGCAACCAGACTAGCCATCTGCTGGTTACTGGAAAGTGTGTTAAAGTCTCTTCTGTCTTAGCCTCACTTTTAAGATTTGTGTCCATTTTTCTCTGTTACTCCCTTCTGTTAGATCCTTCTGGAGCCACAAAACAAAGCATATAACCTTTTAACACATTTAACAACATTCTGTGTTGTTTTTATAATGTGAAATATTCTATTAATAGATGCTTTGCCTTGTGGGCGAAGAAGAAAGATTTTCTGTCGCTCTGTCTCTGGCCACCTGATAAAGTTTCTCTTCATATTCACAGTGACAATCAATCAAATTGAATACATCTTTTACCTTTGACTATAGCATTTTTAAAATCTGATTAACAAACACATATTGTTTAAAACCATATTAGTTACAGAGTTGATTATTTAAGATCAAAGCTTCTTTGCAGATAAACACAATCATTTGATTAGATCGTTTTCATCATGATAGCTACAGGCATTCAGGTGGAAAGGGAGTGTTAATGAACCATTGTTATTATACAGATTTCATCACAGTTGAGTTGCATAGAAAGGAATAAAAACATCAATATGTAATTAGGAGGGATAAATGAGGATCAGACGCGTAAGAGACTTGATAAGGTATCTTCAGTTCAATCAATAATTGGTTTCATTTATGTGTCATATATCACTCACCCCAATTTAAAAGACTGTTCCTCATACTCGATTAAGCACTTCTGTCTGTGTTGTTTTGCTGTGTGCGAGTTGAGAAAAAAATCTGTGGAAAGTGCAGTGAGACTGAGGAGGTGCGGAACAAAACAGAATATGTTACTGTGAGTGGGATTTGACCGTTGCGTGTTTGGAAGAGCAAAACAACGAGCTCAAAGGTACATGTAAGAGGAAGATGTATTTTTTAAATTTTTATTCTTCTTTTGCATCCTGCTGTTGCCGCAGCAGTGTGATACGGAAATGTGTATCCCACTCAAGCCAGCTGACCTTTCAGTGCAATTAGCTTAACTGCCTTGATATAGCAGAAGTTAATGCGCACTAATGTGGCATTGTGCTCGATCAATTGCGACACACTGCCACAGCTTGCCAGTCGTTGCCATGGCTGGTTAAGCGCTTCTTCTTCAGCTTAGTTTTCCATTCATCGTGCCACACGTTGGCAGTACAAAAGGGCTCAAAGCCAAACTGTTGATCTCGTGTAGCAGTCTCGCTCACGCAGGCAGATACGGGCCTGCTTACACATACAAACACCCCTCCCTCCAGATGGATGCTTTTCAATAGTTAACCAGGTTAATGTATTTATTCCGCTTGTGAATCCCTGTCATATAAGCAGCTGTTACTGCGTCACCTCCTATAAATCAACCTGCTTCTTAGCAAATATTTATTGTTGACAATAGTGCACCACCCACATGTACCTACTGTACTTACCTCTCTCCCTCCTCCCCCTCTTTCTTTCCAGCATCTCATTCTCCCTGGCCACGCTCCCTGAAGCGACGTGTGCGCAGTATCTTTCACAATGAAAAATGAATAGAGAGATTAGCAGCACTTTGTTACTGAATGGAAGTTGTGTGTTCTTCATCCCGAGATGCTAAAGGCCTTGTTGGGACTGATAAAGCGGCTGCTGCCTCTGGTAACTACAGTTATCCTGCAATACATATCATCAGGAGGATGATTTATCCCATGCTCTGTCACCTTCTGGGGCGTCGGTGTACCACACGGTGACTGCGGTGCAAATGGAAATTCCTCAAAATGATTTGTGCCCTAAAATTTAGACAGTGAAAACTCATTGGTTGGGTGACCTAACTCTTCAAGAAAACTCATCGAGCATCTCTCGCTCTCCTGCCCGCCAGCGCGGTCTCGAGGGTAAACATCATCCTGCGTTAGATCAGCCGTGGAGGTTTAGATGGCACACTTAAATGCATACTCTGAGGGCAACCACTGCCTTAGCAGGAATCATGGAGACAGACGATGTATGTTTTTATTTAAACTTTCCCAATGCGCTTTATTTCAGCTGGAGTTTGTTAGTGCTGCATATTATTTATGACAGCACATGCATTGCAAAATCATCACGAGAAGCAATCACTGTATCAGTCACTCGTTTACATGTCTGCGCAAACATAAAGTGAATGATAGTGTATGTGCAAACTTCCAGGAAAAAAGATGTTTTTCAAAGTGCACCATATTGATCATCAATCCTTGGGCACACAGTGAGTGTATGTATATACCGTTTCTTATTTTCACTGCTTATATCACCACCTCTGTTAAATGCAAACTGACTTGGGTTGCTCCAAGAGTCACACTCGTGGCCTATAGGGCCTGGCTTCTTTCATTTAGATCATCCTACAGCTTGTGCATTCAGGCTGAGAAAAGGCAACAGAGGAAAGCACGCAAAGATTTTACTTTTTGCCTGTTGCCTGCAAGAGAATATTAAATCCTCTCCTGATAAGGAGTATATGTATATTACTGTGCAAAAGTCTTCAGACACCCTTCATTTCTTTATATTCTGCTAGGGAAATGGGTGCCACGAACTACTAAAACATGCAAAGATACATAGAAATACAGTATATAAGGCAAAAAGTGAGTCTGTACACTCCTAACAAGCCTTAAAGTCAACATTTGGTGCGACCACCTTTATTCTTCAACACAGCCTGAATTTGACACGTTGAATTTGTTTTATTGTCATTTTTTTAGGTAGTGTTCAGGAATAATTCTCATGGCTTCCTGAAGGACACTCAATGATCTCTTTAGATATTGTTTTTCATTCTCTGTCCCACGCTTATTTAATAATGTTGACATCCGGGTTCTTGGGAAGCCTATTCGTGACCGTGAGTGAGTTTTTAAATCCAGTTATGCTTTTACTGCAATGGAATCATTGTCATTGAATCACTGAATATTTCAGAAATAGACTGTTGGTGTCAAAGGCTATTCCTGTTTTATTTCGTTCTCATTTGGATTAGTGCGGTCTTTATAAAGAAATTGTTTTAACAAATCAGCTTTGGATTTTAAAGCACTTTGTATTATTTTTTTTTTTTTACTGTGAAAAGTGCTTTACAAAAAAATTTTACTTACTTGTGTGATGGATCAAAATTTGACGGTACTTCTTTGCATTTATAATTGCATCACTTTTGACAAGATCCCCAACACAACTGGCTGAAAAGCAGCCCCAAACCATTACAGAGCCTCCACCATGTTTTAAAGATGGCTCTAGAAACTCTTTCTTGACCTCCTCATTTGAACCAAACATTTCAAATATGGATTCATCACTACATCAGTCTGGTTGCTAGTGATTTTTAGTCCACCTCTTGTGTAATTTTGTATTCCTCAGTTTTTTCTCCCTGTATACCTTCTTTAAGAAGGTATCCACCACTTGTCCAGTTTATTCAGATTTTTTAAGCCCACACTGCATACCATGCAAACATAGGCCAAATTCTTGCGTGAAAGTTCTGTAAGTCACCTTGTTGGTCCAAAAAATAATATTTTTATGTGTGTCAAACTGATATTTTTGGCACTTTTCATAGATTCGGGTAAAGAAATTGAAATAAATTACATTTACATTTAAAACGGGTCCTTTGCTAACACTGATTCATCCCTTGTGTCAGGTGGCTTTTTTTATGCTTGAATGATTCATAGGTCAGTGTTAAATGGTCAGTGTTAA
>NW_005187415.1:3415683-3416672 GCF_000239375.1 Pundamilia nyererei
CCCCCCCCCCCCCCCAATACTAGACTGAAAATAAATGACAAAGCAGCCAATGTCCAAGATAAACCTTGAAAGTCCCCCGGGAAGCCTGGAAAAGTGTTGCTGAAGACCACTTTTAAAATATTACAAGAAAGTGAGTCTGTCTGCTTGGAGGCAAAATATGAAGAAATGTGGGGTGTCTTGATACTTTTTCACAGCAACATATTTCTGGTGTTTCAACTGAGCTCATCTGCAATATAACACTTTGTGGCATAAGGAAGTTTCAAAGCACACAGGTGCTAAAACAGCATTATTTCCACTTGACAAGAGGGAAACTAGCGAGAATTACAAATTGTGTTTACTCTACTGCAAGCGATTTGCCAAATATAATTACTATTTGATAGCACGATTTTAAAAATGTCTTATGTTATGTTTAATTTAGAATCTCCTTGAAAGCAGAGCCTGAACAACAATAGCTAACTAGAAATCTTACCATGCTGTTAATAATATTATTAATAACAATTTAATTATATAACTTTTGCCAAAGAAAAACACTTAAGGGTTAATTTTACCTTCACTGCTGCTGCACTGAAATTGTTTTCAGCTGAAGCCAGTGGAGTTTATTTACATTGCACTTCTTTGAAACATGAAAGAGAACAGACGAGCTATGAATAGGCTCAACGGCAACACTGATGCAATTATGCTATGTGTTAATTTTGCTTACATTGCACTCGGTTGGCCCTCGACATCATTAAAAAAAAAGAGTCCCCGCTGTCAGAGTAAAGATGCCAAGGCGTGCAATTTTAAACTTGGCCAGGTGGTGGCAGTTGTTCACCATCAACCTGTCCACCATAGCAACACTTGAGTAGACAGTAATCACCTCTGCAACTTGCAACTGAGCATAACTGATGATACCGAATATGAATTGTGAGGAATAAACGTGAAGGATTTCAACCCAGGAAGATAATCAAATTAGTTCTTTTACATTTTTCTATTTACACCCACCTGTTCTT
>NW_005187415.1:3417861-3434740 GCF_000239375.1 Pundamilia nyererei
ATCTATCTATCTATCTATCTATCTATCTATCTATCTATCTATCTATCTATCTATCTATCTATCTATCTATCTATCTATCTATCTATCTATCTATCTCCCCAAAGAACAACAGGAAAACAGGTTAATACAGAAATGAACCTGAAGCAGGCAGCATGTTGTTCAGCAGAGGGGAAAGAGATTCTTGGTAAATATGAGGATGTGGTTAGCTTAGCATTAAGAAGTTTCACCCTTTTTAAAAACAAACAAACAAACTTTTTTTTGCCATTAATCAAGCAAAATAGCATGGCAATCAGTGAGCTTAAGGAATTCTGATTTTTGTTATTTTGGACAAAGCAAGGTTAGAGAATGTGACATTACTACAAATCCATCCATCCATCAGCCTAACTTAGCAGACCCAAATCCTATAAGATCATTGCCTACATTTAAAATGTAAATTAGTAGATTAGCTTATCTTGTAGTAGTTAGTTTTCTTTTGTAATTTATGGTAATTTTTTAGTTGGTGTAACTTCTATTTCTTGTAATTCTGTGATCCAAAGGTACATGTATGTTTATATTTCATATGCACGTTCCAGCATGTGAGCATGATTTACAACTCACGATTAAAGTGCATTTAATTTCAATAAAGAGTCAACCAACTGACTCATGAAGTACTGAAAAGGATTTGAAACATGCATGATGCCTTAACTGCTGTGAGAACTGCAGCAGCTGCTGGCTCATCTTTGAAGCTGATTTGAGTATCCATCCTGATTTTGTGGTATTGCTTGCAGCATCTGTATCACAGCTTCTCTATCTGCTTTGTTCATGGCCACCATGTCTACAGTATATCTTCCAACTTACTCACACAGCAAAGCAGCTTTTTACTGCTGTCATCTCACAGACAGAGGAATGTCTGTCCTGGCTAGATAAAAACAAACAAACAAACAAACAAACAAACGAACTAACAAACAAACAAACAAACAAAAAAAACTACCCCACATTGATCTTTCTCCACTCAGAAAAAGCCAAAGTTCCCTTTAGCCCTTTGCTGGATTTTATATTGGTTTCACTGTTGCCAGAGGGGGATCTCTATCTGCACATCAGCTGTTCTACAATCAATTTCTGCCTGATCCAACTTGGACAAATTTTCTGCTGGATTGTATTTATGCAGACACACCTGCGTCTGTACTGTGCTGTGCGAGCAGCGTGTTTATAGAAGACTGTAATAATGCATTCATGAGGTCATCAATTAATCTGTCACTCATGGAATGAAAACAGCCAGCCGTAATGATCAGTGTACACAGCAGATCGGAACAGACACACCAGCTCCCACACGAGATCTGAATATAGAAGAGGCGAGGCAGGCTTTGTAGGTGACGTTATGAGCCACACACTCACACTTTTCACTCACACAGATGTTAAGACAATCTTACACACACACGCGCACACACACATACATGCACGCACGCACGCGCACGCTCTCACACTTCACACTACTGTTTCGTTTTTCCTGGGAGGTTGTTGCCAAGGCTCAGAATGAGCGTGTTGATTGGCCGCTCCTGCTCCTCACCGTAGGAATTCACCAGTTGGATTGGCTGGTTCCATAAAGGAAGCTTTTCTTGATGTTAAGTTGTCTCTTTCTTCACCATCTGCTGGATCTTTCATTACGCTCATTATCTCCATACACTGCCCCTCAGTTTGATTTGCTCAGCTTCACACTAGTGTGTCTCTCCCCCCCCCCCAATCTGAATAGTTTTATTTGTAGCAGGTATTCCAAGGCGAATAAAGGAAGCTGGCTAACAGTTGTTTTTCTTTATCCACATTATCATATGAATCATGAGCCTAGTAAGAAATGATCAGAGCAATTTCTTGATTCCCTCTAGTCTTTGACTGGCTGAGATGAAGAGCACACACAGTGCGCTGTGGTAATATACTGTATACACAGCACAAGGACATAATCACGAACCAGATAGAAAAAAAAATCCTCTGTAGACGTGCAGCTCACACAGACACTTTACCCGTCTGTGGTTTATATCTGTTGATAGGCACCAATGACAAAATATGTCCTCGGCCTCAGGGTTAGCGTGATTGGGTGTGTGTGTGTTTGCCTGTCCATGATGTGTGTCTGTTGCATGACTGCAAGCATGTGTGTGTGTGACTGTGTGTTTGCATGCCTCGTGCCTCTGGCTGTGTGTGGCTGTGTGAGCGCGCTGCGTTGGATGCACTGAATTAAACAAGGTCGCTCAGTGCAAGGCTGACTGCTCCCTCGAACACACATGCAGCTAGGAACCATCCCTATGTACAGAGACGGTATAGCTCTTTAAATCCCTGCCACTCCAACATGACCAAAGGGATGAAATGACATATATCCTCAAAATGGCCAGTGTCTCTGTACACAGATGATCATTTAACATTTTTTCCAACTTTTCTTTCGTCTGTCGCTCTTACTTACCCAGAGCTAGATGAGTGAATTCACCTCTCATGTCTGTGTAGTAAATATGAGGACAACAAAGACATGATCAGCGTAGTTTAGGATAAATATTAAAAAGATAACAGTTACACTTACCAACACCTCTGCAGTAAAGATATTAAACTTTTTTGGCAGCACTGTCACACTAGAGAGAGAGTTAATGAATATATCTTGCCATTTATAGATAGAGAGCTATCTTTTTTTAGAATATCTTAGTTTCAAATATAAAAAAAAATAGTTGAAGCCATTTTTGTGGGTTTTTGATTTAAAGGCCTGAATGCATCCAGTCTTAAGCCCCTGGATGCTGCTTATCATTTTGCCCTTATAGGCTTATTACTGGTGACATTTATAGTACTCATGATTGGATCCTAAATGAAAGATTTGGGTGATTTTCTGTGTCTAAAATATGTGACAGGCATAATATCATTGTTTATCTGAGGCTCTCAGTGGGAAGCTGCCATTCTTACATCACTTCTATACTAGACTAGCACTCCAGGCCAGTTCAAGTGTCAGTCCAATGTCAAATGACTGGCTATCACAGCAAGTCTGTACTGAGACTGAAAAAAAAAGAAAAGCTTTTAGTTTGTATGCTCCAGTCATCAGAAACCCTTTTAAATAAACCCTTCAAAAATAAATGCTCTGGTAACTTTGCTGAATTTCAATTTTGTATCTGGAGCATGTATTAATAACTGGCTGTATTTTATCTGTACCAGGCCCATTTCTTTAGTTGAATGCTATGTCAAAGATAACACAGTTAGTCAGGTATAAAATAGTAATTTCACACTAACAAGGTGATTCTCAAAGAGCTGTTAGTGGAAAACTTGGCACATCTTAGGATGGCATGTAGTTTGTCCTTAATAAAATTGAGGAAATTGGACAACTGGACATACATACAGCGAAACTCAACCTGGGAATGTCAACAGGAACACAGGAGTGGATTAATGAATGAGTGAATGGCAGTAAGATATATATTTGATGAAGAACTATGAAAGCTAAAATTTAGACCAAATTATACTTAAAAAGTATGATGAAACATGTCTAAATAAGAAATACATAAATAAAAATAAAGTTTACTTTATTTTTTAAAATTGGAACAATTTGCATCAATAACTGACCATGGTGATTACTGCTCCATGCACACAGCTATACAGGATTCAGGAATTGAACCATCAGCATTCTATACTAACCATGCCTCCAAGTAACAATTATAACTCCCACCTTGAGCTGAAGTTGAACGCTGACCCACAGAGTTCAAAAGTAAATGGTCAACAAGGTGAGCTAATCAGCAAGTAAAGTTATAATACTTATATCACAGCTAAAAACAATCTGATTGGTTCTCTGCCACTGAAAGCGTGGAAGGTCTAAAGAACTATCTACAGGAGATCAACAGTGTCTGAAAATTAAATCCTTAAGAAATGGGAAAGAAATCCAGCAAAGACCTGATAGAGGACCTGGCATCAGATTTGCATTCACCTGGAAAACAAGCGATTAGCAACAGGTTCTCCTTTTAGCATGATAATGATTCCAAATGCACCGTCAATACAGTAAAAGCATAAATAGATAGAAATACACACTACCAGTCATCGATTGGTCTCCCCAGAGCTTGGACCTCAACATTGCTGAAGCAGTGTGGGCTCATCTTGACAGAGAACAGAACAAAAGGCAGCCAAAATCCAAAGAAGAGCTTTGAATGTTCTTCAGGAAGCCTGGAGAACTATTCCTGAAGACTACTTAAAGAAATTACAAGTAAACCTGTTTAAGAGAACTCAGGCTGTGTTGACGAATAATGGTGGTCATACCAAATACCGACTTTCAGCTATCTTAGAATTATATGAACTGTTTTGGTTTTTTGGGCTTTTTTTTTTTTTAGCCTTGTAAGCTCTACATCCATGTATGTTTGCACTTGTTTCAATAAATAACTGCACCTTTTTCCCAACTTCTGCACATGTTCAACATCAATGTAAATGAAACACAGGCCTCTATGAATGTTTTAGTTTAAATAAATAAAATACATTTTGCGACCCCTCTAGAGGCCCCAGCAGGTGAAAAGCTGCTGGGTCATATGTGCGTTATTTTACATTTCCTGAGAATGAGCGTGCAGGAAATGTAATTAAACTTTGAAGCAGGATGTCTTTTCACCAAAACTACACAGACTGGCATACCGCCTGTGCAGAGTGCAGCTGTGAGATGCACGTGGCCGCCAACAACCATCATTCTCCGCCCCTCTCAAACAGGCAACCTTATCTTTATCGCTCTTTCCCGTAAAAGACGAACTGTAGAGCACAACGTGAGAAGAAGCCAATTATTATCGGTTAGCGGTACGCCATATATCTGCCACTCCTTTTACTTGGCATTCAGGGTTCAAATGCATTCTATCATCATTTTTTACAAGGGCCGGTGAATCCGCTGATGTTATTTATAGGCAGCTGTTTTCCTTTCCATCAGTGCTGTCACCCTTCGCGTATTTGCCGCTCCTCCTTCTTCACCTCTCCGGTGACAGGAAGCTGGGTTTAATAATAGGAATCATTCCACTTATTTATTTATTTATTTATTTATTAACTTTAAGTGCTTGTATTGTGGAGTATGTGTCTGTACCAGAATATGCAATGAAATGCTTTATGTTGCACCTATACATCTTAAAATGCTGCACAGGAAATAAAACTTAAAATGCTTGGTTTATGAATATAATGTCCTCATAAATCCTACACATATGGAAATAAATAGCCTAACATAAAAAACTCTCAGAAGCAACCTGTCATCTGTTAGATATAGCACAGGATCAGTGAACGTACATCTGACAGCTAAGATATTCAGTTAAACATGTTAATAAAGGACTGCGTTTCTTCTCATTTTTCATGCCTCCTTTCCTCCGTGTAAGTGGAAATCTAAGCAGCATGTCACCTGAATTTTTTGCCTTGTTAGGAAAAGATACTTCTAATGTGAATTTGGCTCATGCTGCATCCTCGCTATGTGCATTAATATCAAAGGATCTGATAACGTACATTATCTACTCATTATGTTTTTTTTCTACGGGGGGTAGAGTCCTCCGTTAACACACTAATACACACTTTCCCAGTAATATCGCCGGAGAATGCTTTTTTCCTTTTCTTTTTTTTTGATGTATTTTTATCTGTTAATAGGTTTAAGGAGGCAGTAGCTTGCTGGGCACATATATGTGTATATATGTGGCATATATATTTGTACCGATCAGGGTTTAGCAACGTTTTATAAGATCTGCACTCACACATTCCTTCATAACGAGATTGTCTAGTTTTAGCTGAGATTGCCCTTTCGCACCTGGAGAAGAGAGACACGTATGTGAGGATGCTGTTTGTAGATTACAGCTCAGCATTCAATACCATCGTTCCCTCGAAGCTGGACAGGAAACTGCAGGATCTAGGACTGAGCAGCTCCCTCTGCAGCTGGATCCTTAACTTCCTGTCTGACAGATGCCAAGTGGTCAGACTGGGCAGCATCACCTCATCCCCCATCACACTGAACACTGGTGCTCCACAGGGGTGTGTACTGAGCCCTCTCCTGTACTCACTCTACACCTACGACTGCACGGCCACTAGCAACTCCAACATCATTGTGAAGTTTGTGGACGACACTACAATGGTGGGTCTTATCACCAAAGGTGATGAGACGGCCTACAGGGAGGAGGTCAGCGCCCTGACCCACTGGTGTCAAGACAACCATCTTACCCTCAACGTCGCAAAGAAAAAGGAGTTGATAGTGGACTTCCGGAGGTGCAGAGAAGTACACACCCCCATCACCATCAACGGCGCTGCTGTGGAGAGAGTGAGCAGCTTCCGGTTCCTTGGTGTACATCTGGCTGAGGATCTTACGTGGTCAGGACACATAAACAAAACAGTAGCGCCTCTTCTTTCTCAGGAGATTGAAAAGATTCGGCATGAGCCCCCACATCCTCAGGACCATCACCACCTGGTATGGCAGCAGCACTGCCTACAACCGCAAAGCTCTCCAGAGAGTAGTGCGGTATTCTGAACGGATAATTGGAGGTGAGCTTCCCTCCCTACAGGACATCTACAGGAAGCAGTGCCTGAGGAAAGCGGGGAGGATCATCAAGGACTCCAGTCACCCCAGCCATTAACTGTTCAGACTACTTCAATTGTATTTTTACACACCTCTGTGAAGCTCGCACACAAGAATTTCACTCGCATGTACTGTACCAGTGTACATGCACATTTGATGTGACAATAAAAGTGATTTGATTTGATTTGGTGGTTGGTCAGCTAAGTAGGGTGTGGTAGTGAAAATAACTTGCCTACCCAGGCTAAGGATTGGTGTTAATATATGCTCAACATGCCCTTGCTGTTACCAGGTTTGCTGGCCTTTAGCTTCAGAACGACCTCAATTCTTCATGGCATAGATGCAGAAAGGTGCTGACATGATTTGAGCTTTGTGACTTGGCATCTTATGCTTGCATGCTGTTTACACCAAAATTCTTACCCTAACATCTGAACGTGCCAGAAGAAACGGTGACTCATCAGACTTGGGAATGTTTGCAGTCTTCTCCTGTCTAATTCTGGTGATCCTGTGTGAATTACAGTCTAATTTTCCCTTCTTTTTTTTTATTTTTTATTTTAGCTTGCAGCAGCTGACAGGAGAGGCACCCAGTTTGGTCTTCTGCAAGTGGAGCCCATATGCTTCAAAGGTTTGACACCAACAACCATGCTACATTCAAAGTCACTTAAATCACATTTCTTCCCTTTAGATCACCTTTCTTGAACTTGAGCGGGTCGTCTACATGCCTAACCGCATTGGTTCCTGCCATGTGATTGGCTAATATAATATTTGTGTTAATGGGTAGTTGAACATGTGTACTTAGTATAGTATAGTGAATGTATGTGAATAAGGGCTAAAGTTTTCTTGGATAAGGATAGTAGTAACTTTTTGTAAGGGATACTCACTTACACAGTGTCATAGGTGAAAATGACAATCAATCCAATTAGCCTGGCTAATGTAAGTCAATCCTAATCAGATAAAAAGTGAGTACATTCTCCATTTAATGCTGTGTATGAGAGGAAATACTAGCATAAATGTTTAATACTGTTCTGTGCAAAAAAAACAAAACAAAAAATTGCAATTTTTTGTTGTTACAGATCACTTCTATCAATGCTTTGTGACACATCTGAGCTGTGAGCAAAAATGCTGCACTAAGGATGACTGTGACAGGCAAAATCGATTGTTTCATAAGCTGTTTAGAAGTGCTGTGCCTTGAAAAAAACAAGACATTTCTTACTTAGCTGATGAAACCACGGTCCTTCAGTGTTTGTCTTCAAAAAGAATAATCTGATTGGTATAACAGCTCAGGATAGAGGTGCTATTCTTACCAAGAACAAACACAAATGTTGACACTTGTAGTTAAAGGGGGTTTTCATGGAGGCATAGAGGTCACTGATTGTTCTGGGTTAACTCAGTTTTGCTGTCCATCACTTTCAATTTCTGGTAAAGCCAGTGAGCATGTCTCTTGGCTGTCTTAGTGTGGCTGAGCATCAGAGGACACTGTTTTCATCCTTAAGTATATACTTAAATTCATAATTTCCTCATTAGAAGAACAAAAGCAATTAAAATACCCCGAAGTGTACTCAAATCTTTGTCATGATAAAAGTTGGTAGCAATTCAATGAAAATGACTCATCCAGTTTTTTTTTTGTCCCTAGCCTTGTGTTTCATGTTTTTGTCCCCTTCGCATTCCCAAGAGAAGTTGTATTAAAAATAAATCTGGCTGTTTTTCCCTTTCAGCGGCACTACTTATTGCCAAAGGCAGAAACTGTCCAAATTACAAAATGTGGCACTTCATTTCCAGTCATGTTTGCTATGGTAAGATGTGATGAGTTCACGTCAGGGCAAGCGATCCTCCTCCAGCATGGCTGCACAAAAGCATGAAAACCAAAACGTGGTAACCAGGAATAATACTGTGCTGCAGACAAAAGTCACATGGCTATTAAAGCTATTTAGCCACTCAAAGAATAACAGACAAAAATGAAAAGTATTTGTATTTCATGGCAACAAGTTTGCTTTGGCTGTCTACGGTGCCATTTCCCCCCCTAACAGACATGAATCTGTGTTTTTGATATAAACCAATGAATGTGCCCCTCATGCAAGATTCATGCCTGGCTTATTGGGGACGGTTGCATGAGTCTGTATAAAATACTGTCACACAACACTATTCTATGACGTTTTTGAATTTTGCCCTTGCTTGTTTAAATAAAATGCCAGTGATGGATATGGACAGCACTTTAAGTGATCCACTCAGAGTGAAACAGGAACTGTGGCGATAGAACAGCAGAATCGACAAAAGCTACTTGCTAACTGAAAGGTTTCGTCTCTTTGGGATCTTTCTTATCTTGCTTTACACGTACATGTAGATTTACAGCTTGAGGCACAGCACTCTGCCCGCAGATGGACCAGATAACCTGTCATATCAGACTTTACAGCTCCACAGTCATCTGTTTAGAGTCAGAGGAAACAAAGCCTTATTTGTACACTGTGGAAATATGCTCCACAGACACAGCAAAAGACTGAGAAAATACATGCATTTCTGTCTATTTCTTGTCTGTTCTAACTATTTACTCCTCAGCTTTACTCCTCTTTGTTTCTTTTTTTAAAGTAAGCGATGGGTAATTGGCTCAGCTGAAATGCCTCTTTGTTTAAACACACCACGATAATGTTCCAAGACTGGCATGTTTATATGGGCAGAATCATGTTTATGATTTGAGTAAACAATCTGCCATTATTAATGTCTAGTTAAATTGGTAAAAAAGCTTTGCTAAAAGCCATAATGGCTCAGCTCAGATCAAATTACTTCACTATTATCTAAGTGAATTTATTCCTAATGTACATCTAGTTTTGATGTGTTTGTGTTGCTTCGCAGTCTCATCCATCATTGTTTTAATATGTGTTTCCTAGATAGATACTTTTGGTATCACTGAGTGCTGGGTTTCATATTTGTGATGGGATATTTTACTCAATCTGTTTTTCGATACTGATGCAGTGCATCAAGTAGTTTAAACAAAACTGCTCTCGTGCAGTACTTCTCCAGGCTCACTCATTCACTCATATTCGGTAGTCTTTTTGTACCCGACCATTTTCAGAGGAATGTTTTTTTGGGGTTTATTGAACCACTTAACAGCCAGACACTTTGTTATTAGAAGCCTGTTGCAAAAACACAATTTCTTAAAAAGTCTGACATAGATAAAATGATATTTTTGTACCAAAAAAGCATTCATCAGGGCTATAAGCCAAAAAGTCTGAAGCCATTGTAAAAGTTGAGGAAAAAGGAAGAAGTGGGAGGTCAGCAAAGACCTGAGAGATTTATCTGGTCTTTCAGTTGATCCATTACTAATCAGAAATAGTCTTAATGGAAAGATGGCTATCAAGATGCCATTCTTAAGGAAGGGAAACATGGAGAACTACCAGAACCACACACTGTACTATAAATATTCTCCTTATTCAATATCATTATATAGCTTGGCAGTTATATGATAAAGTACCATGTATGTAACAAGCAG
This sequence comes from Pundamilia nyererei, assembly GCF_000239375.1. NCBI lineage: Eukaryota > Metazoa > Chordata > Actinopteri > Cichliformes > Cichlidae > Pundamilia > Pundamilia nyererei. The sequence goes on from NW_005187415.1 coordinate 3,427,845, forward strand.
TTACTTTTTTTATTGGGATTAAATAAGTAGTCACTAATTTGTTATATATTAAATCCTTAAGTAACAACCCCAACACAGGTTTCTTTGGGAGAGGTGTTGAGCTCATTTATACCTTTATTTCCTTTAAAGAGGACCAGAATTATAAGTTTCAGCTGAATCTGACGTGAAGAAAAGCAGCCTGTTAATATCAGCTGGAGGTTTGGGCAGCAGGTAAACTAGCACTAATGCAAGAATAAACCTTGCATGTTCTCTTTTTGCCTTTTCTCTAAATGATGCAGCTGAAAGAAGTCAGACCTTCTCAGCTGTGTTCAGCCCCAACAATGTATAGCACAATGTTTGTTTAAAGGAAATGGCGATGTGTTTCATATCCCGTTATTTTATTCAAGCCATACATCTTCGGCAGCTGATCCACTAGGCATACAGATATTTACCAGAAGGGAATCGCTTTTCTGTTTTAATTTGAAACAGTTTGTTTGCAGGCACAATTCCTAGAGAAAATGGTGTCTGGTGAACAATAACTTGTGCTTAAAAAACAGCTGGATGGAGAAATAAAAGATGCTAATAGACAACAGCTCACATTTGCCGTAGAAAGGAGGAAAATAATCATTATCACAACCCATTAGACAATGAAGTACGCAAATTCATAGGACACTTTCAACTAATGCTAATAAGCAGTGGAATAAGTATGACTTGAGCTTCAGTCTATTGGGTACTAACTACAACTATAAATCATATAATGATGGTCTAATGACTGGACCAAACATGCAGTGGGTTTTTTTTTTTTGCAATGCTAATGACAACATTTAAATACAGCCAGGCTGAAAGAAAAAGAAAAATAGCAGATGAAGCATCTAGAGTATTTTTTTCTAAAATCATTATTTAGTCCAGTGCACCTTTATTGATGAGTTGGTGTAAAGTTCTCAAGGTGATGCATTAAAGGAAAAAGAAGACAAATATTAAAATATCAAAAAACAAAAGGCTGTTTCAGCTAAAAGACATAAAATCAGGCATGGTGATAAAATTAGTATCAGTCCTGCAAAGTTTAATGTGTATCAAGTTCAATTGTCAGGAAAGGTGAAGAACAGACAGACAGACGGAGGCATTTGTCCAATCTGCACACAGAAAGCAAGGGAAGCTTTTCCAGAAGAACCGTGCAATAGGAAGACATACAATGAATAGAAAGTCTCTTGCCTGAAAGACTGGCAGTTTGAGGCTGGGCAGACAATTTTTGCTTCATTACCACAGACAATGCAAATGTGGTCAGACCCATCAATCACTGACCACAGATGCAGGGTTTTGGTCTGTATCTGCGAAGACTTTCACAACAGCAGGGTCCTACACCTTGAAAACCTATAAATGGGAATAAACTGTTATTCATGCTATTAGTTACACCCGGTATAGCATATTTATATTTATAAACAGAAACAAAACAGAAACAACTACGATGACTGTTTACCCATTTTAAACTTTGCTAACAAAAGAAAATATTTCAGAATATACGCGGCATTACTTTTTCTTTGCCTGTCTCTGTCTGTACTGACGTATTAAAATGTTTGTGAAATGACTTCCAGATAGGGATGATCATGTGCATCGCTGGGTTTTTGAGCACTGCTTCGTCATTTTCAGTCAAGGAATAGCTCCAGCAGCACAATTCTCCATCTTAAACTGAAATTCCTCCTTGTTTAGACAATTTTGACACTGTGATAGGGATCAAACACTGGTATGTTTCTAATGAGCAAAATCATGCTCAAGATTTGAGTAAACAATCTGTCAAATTAATGTCAAATTAAATTGGTAAAAAGCTCTGCTGAAAGCGATAAATCTCTTCTCAGATCAAATTACTTCACTATTATCTGAGCCGATTTCCAATTTATTCCTAATGGAGTTCTATTTTTGTTGTTTGCCTCGACTGAGCGGCTCATCTGTTCTGAGATCTACACACTTTAATATCTTCCTGGACAGATATACCTTGGGTATCACCAAATCCCCCATTTGATGTAAATGATGTCATCTCTGCTCACTGGGTATTCTATCCCTCATGCAACACATCAAGAAAAATGATGAAGCTAACTTATTTTTTTTCACATTCAAATTCCTTCTCACTGTTCTGCGATTTTTCCACATCTTGAGAAGACAAGATGTGGAAGAAAAAGACTACAAATCTCACAAAATACTTTTAAGACTTTAAAAAAAGATGGCAGAATGATTTCACCAGTAGAGTACTGAGACAAAACGCAAAACGCTAACCAGAATGTCAGGGCATGAATAATCTGCACCACAGAGACCAGCCATGTCAAAAGGTAAAGCTAGGTTTAAAAAAACAAAACAAAACAAAAATCTTGCCCTCACCATCACAAAGCCTGTTTGAAGAACCACATTCAGAAAATATGCATTCAGAAAAGCAAAAAAAGGGAAAAAGCATGAAATGAATAAGTGATAGATCCACAGTGGGTTACAGCTAGCAGGAGAGGCTCTAGACTAGATGAGATCTAAGAGTAACCTGAATTTGTAGAGTACACTTTTAGCCCATGTTTTAGAAATTATTTAGAAATTATTAAATAGCGTAAAAATCCATGTCTTTTGAAGATCATATTACTTACCACAGTCTGCTTAGTTGGAAGTTATAGGGCAGGGAAATAAACAACTTATAATAAGGATTAAACCATGCCGAATGTAATATAGATACGTCTCTGTCAGTGCGCCCCAGGGTGGCTGTGGCTACAATGTAGCTTGCCATCACCAGTGTGTGAATGGGTGCATGACTGAACGTGTAAAGCACTTTGGGGTCCTTAGGGGCTAAATAAAGCGCTATACAAATACAGGCCATTAACCATTTACGTCTGTTTCCTTGAATCTACACTTATACACAAGACTTGTATGCTAGTTAATATATATAATCATTTATAGTATAATAACATATGTCCTTTTCTGACAATTCAGTTTTTCAAGGGCAAACTGGAAGCGAAAAAACAAACAGTATGTCAAAACACTCAGCAAACAAAAGCTACCAGAGTCAGCACTGTGTCAGTCTTAAAGACGCAAAGCAAAGAGTTTCTGTAATGCACAGTTTGCAGGCGAGAAAATACCCAAGAAGGATTTCAGGTGTGGCCCCCCCACCCAAAAAAACTAATTAAACAGATTAATGTAAGCTTAATGTTTCAAAAAACAATCCTATGTAAATATCTGAGTTTGCCTCCTTCACAGTCGTTTGATAAAAGCCAGCTCTTCAAAAATGTCTCCTCTCCAGTGTTGAGTTTTTAAACATTTGAGATAATTACAGATAAAAAAAAAGTCTCAATTCATGAGACTAACAGGAAGTTAAAATGCTGCACAGATCCAGATAAAGTAGGACTCCTGTCATCTCAGTTTACAGCTATTAAAGATTTAAAAAGTATAAACATGATGTGATGCATTAAACTCCCTTACAAGAGTCAAAATCTAAGGATCAAGAAATCAGTAGCATATTTGTAAAGAAAATGTTGTCTCAGACTTGACAAACTTAAACCAGTGGCAATGTAAAAAAGTTTACAATAACAATAGGTAAGACTGGACCTCCCTGAAGCCCTGATTATACTTTTCACATCTGTCTGCTGGGGTCAGCTCTGGTCCATGTGATGTAAATTTCATCATCAGACGGGGCGTACAAAAGTCTGTGTGAATGCCTGGAAGAGTGCCAATTTTTTGTGTCTGCATGGATTCATCCGTAGAGAATTTACTTTACAATACACTAACTATGGATGTGCCCCAGGCAGCAGACTTCAAAGGAGCATGAGTACTGAGCTGTCGTGTCTTCAGCTGTCTGTGTTCGTGTCCGCAAGAGTACAATCAAGGCTTAAGAAGCGCCAACCTGACTTCATTCCTGTGCATGATTCTTTTTAAACAAACCAAATAGCAGCAATGACAATAATTTAGCAAACATGAAGAGGAGTTAACCTCCTGTGAGTGAAAAAAGAAATTGCAGGAGAAAAAAACTCAAGTTTACTAACTACATGCTGCCAGTAACCTTAACTGTTGGGGAAGTATTATAAATATTACGAGGTCGTCTAGCACAGCGGTCCCCAACCCCCGGGCCTCGGACCGGTACTGGTCCTTGAGTTGTTTGGTACCGGGCCACGAGAGTTGAGGCTTAGGCGTGAAATGTATGGTTTTCAGGATTTTTATTGGTTTTCAGCGTTATTTTGTTATCGTTTTTATCGTTAACTCGGTTTTCCTGGGTCTTTTCACGTGTGTTATGAATAAATCTTCTTTTTTTCGGTACCGGTACTAGTTTTATTTTGTTGTATTTATCCGCGACACCTTAAAGGCCGGTCCGTGAAAATATTGTCGGGCATAAACCGGTCCGTGGCGCAAAAAAGGTTGGGGACCGCTGGTCTAGCATCACATTATTTCTTTTGTTTAATCCATGTTTAACATTAGGTAAATAAGTAGAGTAATAGCATCAGTAGTAGAAGATAGCAGTGCAGTGTGTCCAGCTTGAGTTGTTGGGACAGCAGTCATAATCAAGACACTGGAACACAGACTTGTTAGCATAGCTAGCAGGCTGAAAGAACGTACAAGCAAGCAGTTACATTATTATCACTTCACAACCAGTTAACTTTTTCTCAGGCATTGCTACCAAAATAAGCATGATCTCTGCCATTTCTAGAGTAGAATATTCAATTATTCAGTTTTTAATATTCTTCATATCTGCATTTTTCATCTGTCTATCTATCTGATATCTATATGTATACATGAAAATAGTATAAATGTGAAACTGTTTTAAAATGTGGATTTTGCTATATTTTTGTTGATGTCACATATTTATAACATAATGGTGATTAATGTTGGTTGGAGGGGGCCCCTGTGAATTTTTGCCTTGGGCACCAACAGTCTGTAGACTCACTACTGGTTTTACTGCACTACTGAAGCTTAATTATTTCTCCAGTATGCCATCCCTCCTTTGCCTGAAAATAGCTTTATGGTTCCTCCCTTTCTCCTATGTTGCCAACCATTCACAGATAGAAATGCTCAGCATTGCACACCCAACTTTTTGACCATTACCAACACACCATCAGGGTACTTAAAGAGCACTTGTGTGGAGGTACTTATGCATTCAAAAGGGTGAGTGCAAGTTTGGAAGGATGAGGTCATTAGGAGTTGAAGCTATCAATCCCCATACTAAACTTTATAACACTGTGTGTGTATCATAAAAAAGGGGGTTGAAACAAAGTTTACTCAGTTGTAAACTCTCTTGATTTGCATTTTCATCTTGTATGTTATGCATTAATCAACAATTATAATCACATTATGAAATCTAGGCTGATGAGGTGCTTCTTCCTCACAGATGAAGACCCAGGAGATTTGCTACCGCCACAAAGAAAAAAAAAGTTCCCTGAAAAACTCAAAATTCCAGCTGATGTGCTACTTTAGTTCCCAGGAATAAAACACAGTGAAGAAAATAGTAAGTCACACTGCCTCAGTAATAAAATGTTAACCATATCCAATGAGAACGAGCACTTCTTCCAGTCAGTCAGTGAGTCGCTATGACAACAGCTCTTGACAAGGGAAATCTGGTTTGATGTCATAAAAAAAAACAGCCCAGCATCGTGATAGGCTGCTCACTGACTGTGAGGATTGTGAAGCAGCCTGTCCATTCTGTAGTTAGACTGAGCTCATAGATGTAATTCAGATCATCTGTGCTCTTTTGTCAAAGACAGAAAGCTTATGAATAAGAAGTCCCAATGAGCATTCGTGTCAATGGGATGTCACTATGCTCAGCTGTCCTTCATTTATTAACCTCTGGATTGGTGGCCATGACCCAAGAACCCTACAACTAATTATTAATGCTTTCTAATTAGTCTTTTGCTTCTCTTTGATCCCATATCTTGTTATTCACCTCAGTGCCTTCTGTGCCCTTTGGAAATAGCAAAATCATTTCCTCTCCTACTGTGATTTACAATTATTACAGTACATGCAAAGACCAGGCTAGTTAATTTGGAGATAAAAATGACCAGGAACTGGAGGAGAGTTCAAATCTGTAACTCATTTCCACCTTCACTTCCTCCTCCTTTTTCCTCCTCCTGCATATGAAAGTAATAATTCAAGTGTTCATGTCCTCAGTTGACTATATAGCCTTCATTAGAGCATCACATCGCCAGGCGTGTTGGTCTCCAGGTTGTCCTCACAGCTCGGTATGAACCACAGTAATATTGATCTGCACAATATCTCAGTCAGAGACAGATGGTTGCTGGATAACAGTTAAGCTCTCGCGGTTGCCAAGCTGAGAAATTTACACATCAAAAAAACTAGTTGGCAGCATTTTTGCTCAGGTGAAAAGAAAGAATAATTTTCAGAATGTCTCAGTTCGTCCTTACACTGTAGACCTGGCACTGTGGAGACAGTAAACATAGATAATTGTAAAAAAGCTATTTTTGCTCAAAGGCATAAAGGTAAACTTTCATATATTCTGTATTTATTACATGTAAAGTAAAATTTTTGTTTAATTTGGATGGCTTGTTATGGCTTATAGCTTATACAAATAGAATCTTTTGTGTTTTAGTAAACCAATTCAATTCAGTTTCACTTTTAACTATATTGCACTAATTCACAACACCTCAAGGAGTTTTAAAATATAATGTAAACTCCATCAATCAGGCAAACCCCTATGAGTAAGCACTAGGCAACTGTCGTAAGAAAGAACTCCCTTTTAACCAGTAATCAACAGATTATCAACCAGCTATTTTATCAAGATTCATTCAAGATTCAAGATTCCTTATTTGTCACGTGCATGGTTATTCAGGTATAACACGCAGTGAAATGTGACCTGATACGCTCCTCGACTGTGCAAAGAAAAAAAAGAGAGAGATAGACAGACCTTTATATACAGTGAATGAGTATATACAAGGAGGACATTATGT
>NW_005187415.1:3435023-3443536 GCF_000239375.1 Pundamilia nyererei
ACATTATGTGCAGCAAGTGGGTGAGTTATTGACAATAAATAAATAGAAATAAAATAAAATAGAATCAAATAAAATAAAATAACTAGCTATATAATTAGCTAGCTAGCTTTTAGATCAGACAAGAATAGGACAACATTCCTCTCCCAAAGATCCAGTGGCTGGTCTCACCCATTACCAGATGTTTATTGAGTGTCGTTTAAAGAAAAGTGGATGCTACACTTTTTTTTAGATGTGTTGCTGCCATCAAACACAAAACTTTTAAACAAAATTACTTAAAATGATGCATTTTTTAGTTTAAACACTTGATATGTTTCCATGTTTGCTTATGAATTTTAAAAAGGGGTTTAATAGATATGCAAATTATATCCATTCTTTTTTTTTGTTTACATTTTACATTGTCCCAACATTTTGGGATTTTGGAGAAACTGCATGCTTCAGTCTTTACACTCCTATCAAGCTTTTTGGTGATTTGCAGATTTTATTTTCCAGCAGAGCATAGCACCTAGTGCTAAGCTCATAGTGCCAAAACTAAACCAGATGGTTTGCTGGCCACGTTATTACTGCACTTGACTGACGGGCCAGTCATTTGAGCAGAATCCAGTAGAGAAACTATGGGGTATTGTGAAGGGGGAAGATGAGAAACACCTGACCCAAGAATACAGATGAGCCGAAAGCCACTATCACAGCAACCAGGGCTCAACAACACATTAGTAATGCCACATTACATTGATGCAATATTAAAATGAGAAATGAGCCACGACCGAGCATTTATTACATAACACACTGGATTTTCCATACATTATGTACATATGTGCACTAGTGTGTGTCTGTGTGTATGTGTATACAGGTACTGAACCAGGTAATGTGTCCATTTCCACACATTTCCACAGCTGTTTTCTTTATCAGAGGCTTCTTCAATTCTACAGTGGCCTCTCCTCTCACTTTAATGATTCCACTAAATCTCTCCCCAGCTACATCCCCAAAGTGAACATCCGCCTCCGGACCTGTAAGTAAAGCCCTAGACCTGGCGCGGTGGGGCCAGTAAACATAGATGATTTGTTCCCAAACACCTTGAAAAACACCTGACCTCATCCCCAGAGCTGCAAAGCAGAGTGCATGTGAAAGAAAGCTCAAGATAAATTTAGAGAGAAGGAGGAGGGGAGAAAAGGTAAAAAGAGGGCCATCGGTGTTTTAGGCTGCACTGGCAAAATTTGAGCAATTACGCACAAGCCCAGACTCACATGGGCTCATGAGGGGAAGTCAAGAAGAAGGCGGCAGATTGATCTATGCTGTTTTGCTACAAAAGGTTATTTTATTCTTGCTAGCTACGGCTAGCTAACAGCCTACAGTCAGTTATTCAAAGATTGTAAGTTGCATGGAGCAAAACTACTCCTGCTGTGATTAAGAAAGATGGGAATAAATTTGTGAACAATCGCTTGACTCTAACCTGGCAAGGAAGTATTTTTATCAGGTGTGCAGAAAGTCAACAGGATTCCCTCAGCTTCAGAAATAGTTTACATTAGACTGTGTGCCAAAGTCCTCTGGTGTTGGTGGGCGCAATATCCTGGCAACCAAGAAGGTGTAACTGCGCTAACCAGAAGTTTGCCTTTTGTGTAGTGAATCTTGAAAAAGTTTTTGGACAAAGACTAAAACATTATTTACTTTTTTTCAGTTTCAAATAGAACACAGTTTTCAATTAATGCAGGTATAAGTGAGTACCCTAAGCTAATCATCCGTTAATAAGCCACGCCATTGGTGATTGTGCCACTGACATGTTTTCAGGCACAAATGAATTAATGTGAGCTGATAATATACAGTCTTATTTTTTAACATCTTACCTTTTTTAAATCCCCTGTAATGCACAGCTAGCATATGTGGCTAACCATGCTATGATATGTTGCAAAGCTCCATGAGTCACCATTGCTAGAAAACAATTGGAGGGTACGGAGATGATGCTACTCTGACTTATTCAGGAGCTCTGTTCTCCTCAAGTTAAAAATCATGTGCTCTTGTAACACAGCATTTTGTAAATTTTTGTTCTTTATCACAAACTAAGTTCATGTTTTTGGAGCTCTGTTCACAGAGATCAAGGGTTTTCTGTTCACAGTTGGGATAGAACAATTACCACTTCCTTTAAAACCAAAGAATCCATACAGGGGTAATTTCCTTAAAAATAGACGATTCCACCTACAGTTGAATTACAGCTTATACCATTAAACCAATTCTGTCCTCTGTGTGTTTATGTCTGTGCTTGCATGTACTTGAGAAGCCTGCCAATATTACCATCAGTATCCAGTCATCTAATAAATGCAAAATAAAACTGAGTTTCATTCACAGCCACCAGCAGGGCCACGGTAAAACCTATTGATTGGCTGTGCTTCCAGTCACCTGTGGCCGTGGCCAAGGACCCATTGGTTTTAGGATGAGATGTGAACAGTGTGGCTGCCAAATGAGTGCAGTCACAGCAACGATACCGAGGTGCAACTCAGCAGAGTTTTTGGGTGGCAGATGAGCTGTCACTTGACCTTGAAGTTGTGTTCAGCCTGCCTCTAAATAATGCCCTTGGGAGGAGGGAGAGCAGGGGGAGGGAGTGTGGCGTGGGAGGACAGGAGGAGGTGTGGTGGAAAGGGAGGCAAGGTGAGAGAAAAATACAAAGAGATAGAATGGCAGGGTGTGCATTTAAAGAGCTGCAGAGACTCTGGGAAGGAGAGGGGCAGGGTGAGGGGGGGAGTGGAGTAAAACAGGATGCCAGAAAGGTCACTAGGCAAAAATGATGAAGTCATCTGTATTAGATTTTCTGCTGCTGCAGCCTGGATGAAGGCTGGCTGCTTGCCAGAGAGGTGAGCAGCCTCTACCTGCAGCCAGAACTCCTCAGGCATTAGCAGCGCATCGTTTTTTTTTCTGGATTCACATCGAATTTTAATCAGCATCTCGGGTAATGTGAAATTACACCGCGTCTAAAAGGTTCTCTCTACATCCTGAGGTACATACCCGCTGAGATATCCGAGCGATAAGTGCACATGATTTCCATCTGGTTTTCTGTTTGTTTCTGTGTCTGTTTCCTGTATCCTGAGTCACTTTGTAAAAATCCAATAATTGTTCCCAAAAAAGTTTGGAGACTGTGGCTTCCTCCGGGGCCCTGCATCAACTCCCCCTACTCGCTTCTGCGACTGCTAAACCACTGATGCAACAAATAGGCAATCCACTCCCTGTGGCCCAGGACAGCTCTAAGTCTGTAGCCTCCGCAGTGAAGGCCTTTCCACCGCTCGCAGAAACTTCCCCTGTCAACAGTGGCACAGTATAATTATAGATGACATTTTTCTCTTTGGCCTGAGAATAGTGTTTTTAAGGACGCAAGCAGCTGGCGATTTTCTTCAATAGAAAAACCAGGCTGTTTGTTTAATGGAACAAAATCCATCCAAAACTATTGCATTATGTATTCATAAGCTTCCCATCTGACTTAGACTTCAGTAAACAGTATCAGTATTGTTTTCAGAGGACTTCTTAAGTTGGGGAATACACAGAGACACATCAGCAGATGAAAACAGTGGGCAGGTGAGGAATATGCTCTAAAGCCTCAGAATTTGTTAGTAATGCACAGAGGAGGATGAATCAGATGAAACTATGACCAAACGTTTTAGTTTCGTTTTTGTCACACTGCTGTACACGGGTGTTTTCATTTATTTCGCTGAAATTCAGCTCAATTCAAGACTATGTGGATGACTAATCCAAGAATGAACTTCCAATATAAGTGTGACAGTCTATGATGATTCTGCACTGCATTCATTTATTTCTTCATGAGACCCATGGCATTCTGCAGACCTGCATAAAGTCTGCACCAAATTTCAACTGAAGAGACAAATCATCAAAAGCGCCAACCATGAAGAGTGATGAATGGTCACATGGTGTCTGGCTCACCTGCTGAATACCCAGCCTTTAACCACTTCCTTGCCCTCCTTTGTGATGCCACAATTATCTACTGATTCACTGATCCACACCACTAGAATCTACAACAATGACATCTGAATGTCAGTCGGACTGGAGAAGTATAGTCGGATGGTAACAAAGAGAGGGAAAGTAGTCTGAATTGAAGGGATTGCACTACCAAAAGGCAACATTGGAGACATTGAGGACAGCAACAAGTACCTGGGAACCACGAGAGACTGCTAAGAAAGCCGAAACTGCCAAATACCTGCAGAGAGAAATGCAAGAAAACCTACTCCCGAGGAGTCGGCTGAATGGGAAGAACAAGATCCAGGCAATCAACACCTACACCCTGCCAGTGATCCAAAACCCCGCTGAGGTAATAAGCTGGCCAATGGATGAGATTTTATATTACTGAAAGCCAAATGGATAGATGACTGCCCATGTCTGAGTTTAAAGCATCCTGTGAACACCCTGCTAGCACATTTAATAATCACCAATAAAGAAAAAGCTTACTAAAAATCTCAGCAAATTCACCCAGGTCAAGTCGTGTGATGATCAGAGAAAATGCAGCCCCTCAAGCTTTTCCAAATCGGGTCATGCAACAACACAATGATGCCAAGTACATGATCCCAGAGAATGGCAATGATACACAACTATGTGAGAGACGGAAGTCATAAGGAAAATGATTACTTCAAGCTTTTGCTATAGTTCGACAAGTTATGAAATCATGCAGTATACTTTGTTTTATTCTCTTTTTCACATGACTGCATCTCTTAGGCCATTAGAGAGAGATGACATTTGGAGTTGCATTGATATGGAACCCTGGCAAACTCATTTCCATAATGTCAATTAATCTACTTAAAAAACATTTGACAGTTATATTGAAAAGTTATTGACAATAGAGCTGAGCTGCAACTTCATAAGATTTTGTTCATTCCATGTAAAACTCTGGGCTGAAAAATAAAAATAACATAAAAGAGCGAAAACCTGAAGTTCCCTGACTGGTCTCTTGTGGCTCCAGAAACAAACAAGTTAATTCCTACAGAATAAAAAAAACTCCCATCTTCACAGCAGAAAAACATCTTTACAGTCTGGTGTGAAAAACAAAAACAGTTTTGGTCTGTATAGCCAAATTGCCTGGTTGTGAAAACTGTAGGTACGTTGAATCAGCATTGAACTGAATTGAATGCATCAGCTTAAATTTTCTTAATGCACAAAGTGTATGTTATTAAGCACAATTATGTACATTTTAGCTAAATTAGTACTCCAAAAACACACCATAAACCAACTGGAGACTTCATATGTCTATCATAACATTTTAGTATGCTATTATGAAACATCATGTTAGTGCAGGATTTCATTCACATCAGAACACTCAATGGGTAGCATTTTAATAATATTTGAAGGTGTGGGATTTGATACATCAGCAAAAAGGAAGATAATAGGTAAGACAAATGTCAAACTTTTGGACACAGACAATAACATGCCAATTTATGGAGATGCAGCTATTCTGATTGCAGTTTTGGTCTGATTCTGACTTCCTTCCTAAGGATAGTTGTTTAGAGTACACACACTGTTTTGTTACAATTCGTAATAAAAGATTGAACATTTGCTAAATGTTAGATTTTGCAGGACCTTTGATCAGTCTCACCCAAACACATCTCAAAGTTACTGGACAAAGCTGTAGAGAAAATCCAGAGGAAAATGAACTGTAGGTTATTTCACTTTATGTCTACATCTATGCAGTGTTTTGGTACTATATCTCTAAAACACTAGAAAATTGAGTTACCATGAACTTTTTGGTATGTGCACTTGAAACATTGCTGACCTAGATGATAATGATTTATGTGCTTACATGGCAGGTGCATGTTAGGCTGGGGTCAGGTTAATTAGAGCTGCACATATTGGAGATATGTGAGACTGGTCACCAGTCACGGCTGATCAGCTGAAAACCAGCCGAATCTGGTCACCAGCCAATCGATTAGGACATCTATACTAATTAGAGTTACCATTAGTTGTCTGTCTATTTAGATTTAATAAGGCGCTCAAATCTTAGCCACCCTTTCCAGGCTTCATGCTAAGCTAAGATATCTGCAGTGATAGCATTCATCCCACTGCCTCGTGGTAAGAAAGCCAATATGTGCAATTGCACAACACAAGTGAAACCAGCCCTTTGCAATGAGGATCTTTTAGTTTTGGCCTGTGGTTACTTTTGCCAATTTCAATATGACTAAGGCAAGAAAAGTACAGAGAAATGCCGGTTTAGTTGTAATGATATAATAGATTCTGATGGCAACGCTGTGATAAGAGCTGATACAGCATGTACTTTAGCTTCTTTATATATTGCAAAATACAGTCAGTTCCCGATTCATCACACACTTTAACACTTGCCTTTAGCTGAGATCAAAACACACTATGAAAGAGTGACAAAGAACTACAAGTGCACTTCTTCCATCAATGAGCTCTTTTTTGGGGGGTGAAAATCAATGTAGTCACGCCTCAAGTGTAGACTCAGTGGATATTTGAAAGTTTTTGAAACTGTAATTTAACTGATCCCAAGCTGCTTCCCCTATAGTGTCAGCCTTTCGCTTTTCTAAGTGGGCTTTGCATAACTCACTGTGATTGGTTATGATTTCTTAAGCAGAACCCTGACAAGCCGACGACGTTGAAAGTGTTAAGGTGGGTCAAGCAACATGCCGTCAAATGAAAGCGTCCAATTACCTCACCACCAATCATGTAGTCTGCATGCAGATTAGCCAGGGTAGATATTCTTTTTCATGTTTGATTTGTTGAAAATTCATTGCTGTCCCAGACACTGTATGAGCTCTAGTTAAAGCATTGTGCTATCAGAGGGAGTAAAGCATTTCTGTGTCTCGATCATATCTACACACAGCTTAACTGCCTGGCCACTCAGATAGAAAGGTGAATAAATATTTGGCTAGGTCATGCTGTTGCTCAGAATGAAAGCGCCCTATGAAAAAATATGACAGAGTGCATTATTCATAACATCACAGGACTAATAAATTCTGCACTTTGTGTGTGGCAAAAGGTGAGAGTCAGATATGTGGAAATGCAGAGTGCCAGGAGGGCACTCAGTCATGCTGTCATAAACCTCTATTATGAGGACTGAATGGTCTTAGTGCACACATAAATCACTTCACTAATATGACCGTAGCATGGTGACTACCCAAACTACCGCAAAGCGGAAAAAAAAGGAGCAGAAAACACTTACACGGGAACAACACCCTCCCCCATCCAGCAGTCCAGTTGTACTGACCCGAAAGGCAAAAAGCAATTTCGGCTGAGAGTGCCAGCATTATTACAGGTCTTGATGGAAATGAATAGCTGGGTGGAGAGCTCGACAGGGTAATGCCTCACATTCCTTGTACTGCTTTCTGGGTCAGGTGTTTTCTTAGATTCCCTGCCACATGTGGCACGACAACGCAGGAAGATACAAAAAACCACAAGCTCATACACCCCTGGTAGGCACCCTGGATGCATACAAATTTTTGAGTTTGTATTCAGCAAGTGAGTCAATTTGTTGGCACCACATGGGTCATGTAAATTCATTATTGACTGATAATAAGACTCCTGGCAAGGACTACTTATTGGCAACGTCTTGCCTTCTTACCTTATTATACGGGAATATGATATAGCCTCGGAATTATTTAACGACTGCTGTGAGACTACAGAGGATATGCTTTACAGGCCTTTAAAGGACGTAAGAGATATTTTATGTTATTTTGCCTTTATTACTATGATGTCTATACATCAGTCATTCAGCAAATATAGTCTCTCTGAGCAAAAGAACAATAAACAGTAAGCCTGCAGTGGTATCGACTGAGCTGGAAATTAATTTGTGTTTCGCTCAACATTAATTAATCACTTTTAAGAATAGTACCTTAGCCAAGCTACACAGGATGTTTTGACATTGGTTGTTCTCAGAACATCCTTGCGTCTAAAAAGCATCCATTCAGAAATTAATTACAGTCCTGCACCATCACTGTGAGTGCAAGCTGTTTTAATTAGCTTAAGTTTTTCAGTCGGTTAATTCTCTGTAATGCAGCACAAGCTAATAAATGTGGACACAGTTCACAGTGAACGTGTATTTAATGTATATATACTTGCTGAGCATTTGGGCATGCATGCACCTTTATTTTTGCAGGCATACATGCAGCACACAAGCAGAGCTGAAGGGGACAAAGCGAGACATGAAAAGGGCAGAAATGACAGCAACAAGGACAAAAGAGGGAGAAAATGTTGATCCTTCAAGTCATTTCCACCATTGTTAACACCCAGATTAAAGAGGCTGATGCACTCTACAGAGATTGCTAGTGCAGCCCTGTCTTTTCGGTGGCTGTGCATGTTTCCAAATCCCCTTCCCTCCTCGGAGACAATCAATAGAAAGCTTTTTCGCAGTGGACAGCCAAGAATACAAAGGACCCACGGGTAATAAAAGTCAGTCCCTGATGTTGCAACTTCAATCTCTCAGCCGCTGGTAAACACCACTGACGAGTAAATAAAGAAAACATGCAGCGGCCACCGACAGCTACTTCTCTGTGCAGGTCAGGGCTTGACTTTCATTT
>NW_005187415.1:3443830-3462449 GCF_000239375.1 Pundamilia nyererei
TTCACATTAAAAAGAAATACAGAATGCAGCACGTCGAGAAAACAAGTGCTCAGAGACTTTTATTTCCCTCTTGATGTGTTTTCTATTCACTAGTTCAGGAAACCAAGACACATCTGAAAATCTCAGCTGGTGGTCTTTCTGATTCTGTCATGTCTAATTTCAGACTTTACTTCCTGCTTTGCATTACTGGGGGACAAGATTCCCCTGTTGTAGCAGAAAACATGAGAAAGTGGCACTGCATATGGAAAAAAAACTACTGCGTATAATACACTTTTTTTTTTTCTTTTACACATTTCTAAAATCATGCAGTCACAAGCAAAACACATTCCCAGCAGTCTGCAGCAGGGATAAGGCTTCATTCACTCTTAACTTAATGTCAATACGATTTCTGTTTTCGTTGCCTGCAAGTAAGAAAGATGACACATGAAGGTCATTCTTGCATAAATCTTCAGTGCACAGATGAACACCTGTCATGGGGTAGCCATTCCCATTTGCTGTTTCAGTCAATTTATTGAATACGCATCAGGCCATGATTTCCAATACCCCCTCCAGTCCGCACACAGGTAATTAAACCGAATATGATCCACAACTGGGTGTTAAAACAGCTCAACCTGAAAGAGGAGCTTAGCAACTCGAGGTGAAAAAGGAAAGGAAGGCCAGCAGCAGCAGATTAACGGTCAGGGAAGAAGTGACCTATCAAGAAAATAATAAAAAATAAACTGTTCATATAACAGTGTGGATCTGACGGTGTCCTTGAAGGCATCGTTAAAGCGCTGCCTTGGGAGCTGCTTCAGAGAGGGTTTTTAATCTTGCGCTGTGTTTTGAATGAGAAATGATGTCGTTGAGCACATTTCGTACATTAAAATGCAATGAGCCCTTCAGGTAATCAGACAAGTCGGCTGGCCTCATGCTACAGTCATGATGATCAGTGGGGGCAATTACCACTCAGGTTACTTTGTGTTAATTTCTCTCTGTAGATGTGACATTATGACATGTCTTTTGTTTTTATTAAAAACTGTATAATATAAGAACGCTGATTCTCTAACATGTTTAGTTTTAATGTTTAATTCAAATGGATAAGTAGCATTACATAGGTTTAGAAATTGATTTAATGTTACATTACAGATTACATTACATTTACACATTTTATTAGGTACCCCTTGCTAATACCAGGTTGGACCCCAGTTTGCCTTCACAATGATCTTAATTCTTCAACAAGGTGATGGAAAGATTCCTCAGAGAGCTCATAGGCCATACTGACATAATAGCTTTGTGCATGTGCCGGCTGCACATCCATGATGTGAATCTTCCGTGCCCCCACATCCCAAAGGTGCTAGATTGAGATTGGATGACTGTGGAGGCCATTCAAGCATAGTGAACTCATTGTCATGTTCAAGAAACCAGCTTGAGGTGAGATTTTGAGATTTGTAGCGACTGGAAGATAAGTACATTATGGTCATAAAGGGATGAATATGGTCAGGTACAATATAATGTTGCATCAGAAATCAGACCAGGTATTGTTCTTCCAATTTTCGGTATTGGTGCCCAAAACAGCCAGGCCATTCTTCTCTGACCTCTGGGATCAACAAGACTTTCTTGCACATCTTTGTTGGACCATTCTCTGTAAATTCTACAGATGGTTATGTGGGCAAACTCTAGCAGATCAGGGGTTTCTGAAATACTTAGACAAGCACACCTGGCACTAAAATCATGCAAAGCCACTCAAATTACCTTTCTTCCCCATTCTGATGCTCCAACCCAGTGTCAGAGCAAGAACTTGAGCAGGTTGTCTTGACCAGGTCTACATGTCTTAATTCACTGGGTTGCTGTCATCTAACTGGCAGATTAGACAGCAGTTCAATGTAATTTAATGTTGTCAAAGTAACACCTATATATTTGGTCAATGAGGTTATTTGAACAGACTGTTATTTGACACAGTGGATCGTGGACTCATATTTTTTATGGCTCTATTTTAGCTTATCATGGCTATCATAAGTCCCTTTTTTTCAACCCAAATGTAATCACATTTAGGTAGGAAGTGGGACTCTAAGTTATCAGCTAATGCTAGCTTGAATAGTACAGTACATCCATAGACTGTGCAGCAGTCAAACAATGCATAATAGACTAATAAAATATTCAAATTTTAGTCACCAAATCTGGAGGGCAGACTTCTTGGATGGGCTGTTAGTACTATTACAGCTACCAGCTATAGCCACCCACCTATCATTATAGCCACGCCTCGGTTAAGGATACTTTAAACCTGAATAAATTTGAAATGGCTGTTGTAAAGGTAAAAATTAGCTACCAAATAAACATTTCTATTTCTGCTCTGAAGTTGGACATTAACATGACTGTGTATTGAGATTAGCTAACTGTTAAAGCCAGCCTCAAGTGGCCATTTGAACAGCTGCACTTTTTGGCAGCTTTATCTCTGAAGGTTGCCTCTTTTTATTTGATTTTTTTTAAATTTATTTTAATTGTGTTTACTTTTTGAAATAGCTTATTTCATTCTTTAATAAAGGACTATTTTGATTTAGCATTGGCATCTGAAATACTTCAGATAATCAGAATTTGCTCACAAAATCAAATATGTGATTTTTGTTAGATAAACACTGTATAAATATAGTCAGGTAAATGAGAGAATCCATCTCTTCCACATTGAACAGCTGGATTATTAATACAGCAAGTCCCTCTTCACATCCCTAAAACATCTCTCGACAGCCAAAAACACACAGTCTATTTTTCTGCCACCTTGTTTCCTCTCTCATTTGTCTCTCTTTGCTCTCCCCCTACTTTTCACCTTTATTGCTACTCCGCCCCTTTCAAACCCTCCATTCTTACCCTCATTTTCTTTTTGTTTTAAGCAGCCAAAACAGATGAGTCTAAATTCTCCCTGCAATGCACACAATAGCAGGCAACAGCACACCACATTAGGCTTGTGTGGTTGCATATAATAGACCACTGAGAGATTTAAAAACAAATAAAAGAACTTTAAAAACAATCCTAAAATGTACAGGTAGCCAGTTGAGTGAAATTAAAATGGGGGTATTGTGCTCAGACTTTTTTGTTCCAGTTAAAAGACGTGCTGCAGCATTTTGCAGACGCCTAATGGATGCATCACTAACCCCGCAATAAAGTGTGTTACAATAATCCAGCCTAGATGTAACAAAGGCATGAATTACTGTCTCCAAAGGCTGTTTTGACAAGATGGGCTTTATTTAGGCTAACTGCCTCAAATGAAAAAAGGTAGATCTCACAACAGCTCTGACCTGGCTTTCAAGTTTAAGATCTGCCTCCATTTTTCTTTTCTTGTTTGGCCTTACCCATTTTATTCTCATCAGCAATTTATTTCCCTTTTTGAATACCTATGCTCATTGTCTCCTTCCCTTTCTCTGATTTTACCTCTGTCTGTGGCCATGCAGTCATCTGCCTCTCAATAAGGCTTTTCCATGCTGTTGCCCAATTGCTAAACAGTCTGAGGCTAAGCAAGGGCTTCAGCTTGCCTTTAAATTGCACAGTAAACCCAGGCATTGTCTGTGTGAGGCATTTTTAAGATAAGATAAGATAAGATAACCTTTATTAGTCCCACACTGGGAAATTTGTTTTGTCACAGCAGAAAGTGGACAGTGCAAAAGTTATATAGTAAAAATTAGAATACAATACGAATAATATACTGTATACAACTGTACAGAATAGAATAGAATAAAATAAAATACTATTTACAGTAGAATAAAATAGAATAAAATATTAAATAGGATAAAAATAGAATACAAATTCTATATACAACTGAGTAAAAATACAACTTTGTCAGAAAAGAGTATTGCATTTAGTCTTATTGCACATGTGTGGGTTTGTGTGTGTTTGATCAGTTTGTGTGTGTTTTGCAGCATATGCACTGTATATATGTGCAGAAAAATGTGTTAAGTATAACAGAAATTTCCTGAAGGAGAATATGAAAGTGTGATCACCCAGTGTCAGGTATACCTTTCCCTTTCCCAACTGCTTCACTCTGACACACTGCCATGGGCACACCTGCCCACCTACATTCCCTTCTATCTATCTTTCTTCCATACATTGCCCTTCTTCTTTTAAGCTGTTCTCTCTCATTTTCTCACATTGCTCCCTTTCTTCCGCCTGGACAGTGTATGCTGTCGTCCTCACTGTTTATCAGGTCACCGTTCCTTCCTATTTCTTACATTTTTGCCTCATTTCTCTCTCTCTCTCTCTCACACACACACTCTTTCTGTATCTTTTCTCCTCACTTGGAGCCCGGCTGGCTAACATCGTGAGCCAGCTGTGAGGCGGCAATCAAACGAGCTCCTGCTACACTCCCCGGGGTTCTGCTGACATTACACACAGACACACAGAAGGAGTGAAAAAACATGTGCACGTCCTTGCGCACACGTACACGCACACACACAAGCACATACACATGCACACAAAAGCTGCAAGACCAGCAGGTCAGGGACAAGTGTATGCACAGCAACAATACTTTTGCCAAAACTGTGCATAACTTTGCTTCTGATTTGGCTTTGGCTCTTATCACAAAAGGATTCCCTTATTGTTCCAAGCAGAAGTTGTACTTAAATCTCCATTTGGAATTTCTTTGCCTCTTTGGAAAGGTCATGGTATAAATTCTGAATGTGTCTTATGCTGAATGGATATATAGTGGCTTTGCAAAAAGCTGCACACATACACACACACACATGTACTCTGGAGCAACCCACGATAAACATGCAGGAAAGCAAAGGAGCATTTGTAAATCCATCATCTTGCGAAGCTGCCGTCCCTTAAACCCCCTTCAGCACATCCTTTCTTAATGCCTGAGCCACACGTAAAGCCAGCTGACTACTTGTTATAGGCAGTAAACAGGCACGTCTCCAGTCAGTGCCTTAGTGCGTTGTTATGTCATGGTTGAAAAGAGACCCCCAAGTGTGTGGCTCCATACCCCATTTATTGGCAGTCAGACAGAGTGAAGATCCGAGGAGCAGGCTTAGGTGAGTCATGCATCAGCACTGCATTAGCTGGAGAGACAATTTCAATGCAGGGTGGGAGTCTATAGAGAGTAGGGGAAGCTGGGCTAGCATTAATTCTGCCTGGCTCAATAATGGATTTCATTAAAACAGTCAAACATTTCACAGAAGTCTTGTTCACTTAAGTCTACCGGAATCTACCCATCTACAAAATACATGAATGCTATCCAAGAACATATGGGTGCAATATTATTTTCAGTTTTATACTACATGTACTGTAAAATGTATGTATTTGTAGTATGTTCACCTTTACTGGGTAATCTAAATACCAGAATCAATAACATACTGACCATAACTTACATGTTCGTACTTGTAGATTTAAATCTATTCCATAGCTTTTTTCTTACCTTGAGTATTTTGATGATTATTTAAATTAATTTTCCTGTGTGTGAGAAAACATTACAAGGCACTTTAAAATAAAAACCCTACAACAATCCCCCAAGCAAGCACTGGGTGACACCGGGAAGAAAAATAAAAGGAGTCTTTTTTTTAATAGATGTATACATAACTCACAGCCAGCACCACTGAAATTTGGCAGCATAGTACATCTAAATTGTTTAATCAATTTGCAGTATTACACTGTTTATGTACAGCAAAGTAAATTAACCAGCTGCTGGCTTTTTAAATGTATTTGCATATTTTTCATACAGCTCAAAGGATAAACCAATTAGTAGCCCAATAAAATGTCATGTTGAAACACAAAAAGTTAATACCCACAAAGAATACTGAAGAACACTGAAAAACTTTGTACTTTGTAATTCCTCTAGAATTAAATGGAATTTGTGAATTTCATCTGAAATTTCATTTACCTAATAACAGTTATAAAATACTTCTACATATAAAAATAAATAAAATAATTGTGATGTAAGTCATGTAAAGATGTACCTTTGAACAAAAGAAACACAAAAATTACACTAAGTAATTCTAAATAGTGTGTAAGTTCAGGTATTTTACAAGATAAAAGAACTAATTAAAGTGTAAGTAGTGCTTAACTTCAGATGTTTATGGGGAAAATATTATACCTTTAATTTAAATTCTACTGAATTGCCGTTGTCAAAAGGGGGAAATGTTGGTAAGTAGCAGCAGTCATAGAGTGTGAGCAATATTGAATATTGTACCATGTTATGCCAGTGTTTTGTACTATGATGTAATATTACACTTGGCAGCATTGTGTGAACATTGTACTGAATATTTCACAGGACTATTGCATGTAGGGGTTGGTGAGTGAAGCTCACAGGGTCACTGTTTGTTTGTTTACTTTTTCACTGAAACATTCCTCCAGGGTTCAAACTTGGCTCTCCCGATGTCAGCTCCTGCTGAGTTTAGAGGACATCTTGGTTTCGCTAGCCTAGCTCAGCCTCCTCCTGTCCCATCTCAACCCAACTGTAACAACAAAGCTAATTACCAAACCTCCGGTACCAGACATAGTGCTGACATTCTTGTTAGCCTCCGGTATACACTTTTACTTGACTCAAGCGTATAGGCATCATCTGGCTCATACTAAGTATATCTGGCTGGTTACAAGAGCCAATATTCAGTGAACTGCTAATTTCAATCCATAAAGGCACACATGGAAAAAGCTCTCTTTATACCTCACATGATACAACCAGAGCTAACTGATGTTCAATTTCTTCTGCATCAGGGATTAGGATCACTTACTGATTCCAGTATGTGTGTCATGCATTTAGAGCCAGCATTAACCTGAGTAGCTGTTTCTCTTTTTTTTCTTATCCCAGTTACGCAGTGTGTGTGTGTGTGTGTGTGTGTGTGTGTGTGTGGGGGGGGGTTATGTAAAAATGGGGCCAAGATAACAATGGTACAAGGTGTCCCAGATGCCTGCCCACGCAAAATACACTTAATTCCCTTATCCTCCCATAATCTTGACCTTCACTTTCCAAAAAGGCATATGTGTAATAACTGAAGCTACAAGGTCTGCTTCACACCACCTCCCTTCTGCATCAGCTCCTAAATCCTTGCCCAGAGTAACTCAA
Organism: Pundamilia nyererei; assembly: GCF_000239375.1. Taxonomy (NCBI): domain Eukaryota; kingdom Metazoa; phylum Chordata; class Actinopteri; order Cichliformes; family Cichlidae; genus Pundamilia; species Pundamilia nyererei. The sequence continues at coordinate 3,450,855 of NW_005187415.1, forward strand.
ATCCGTGTACCATGAATAATCTCTTCACACATCTGCCTTGAATTTGAAAGTCTGTACATTTTAGCTGACATTCTTATCTTTACAGTGAATGCAAGGGGGTCCAAACTTTTTTTTCCCTCAGTAAGAGCAATTTAGCCTTTTTAACATTCGAAAATAAGGACGCGTTTCAGTTTCCTTGTTTCATACTATACGTTCTCCTTTTGGCAGAGCATCATAACTTTTTAGAAACTGGGTTGCAAGTCGAGCACATTGAAGAATGTGTACTTTAAAAATTATGATGTCAGAATCCGTGTATTGTTTATAAGTAGAATAATACCCAAGAGCGGATATTCAGACAGCTTCTTCCAAATGTTCATAGTGGGGAGTGTCATAAGCTTAAAAGGCCACTAAACGCCTTTGTGATTTGAGATAATAGATTTGACATTTCAATGCACCACCAGTCACAGCAAGCAGGTCCCTTGAAAACAAGGCAAAAATGTTGGAACAGTGAGGCAGCTCAACCTCCCCTTTACTCTCTGTGCCCGCAAAAAAGGAAGAAAAAATAAGATATTCAGTATTTATGCACATATATTATTCTAGTAGGCCTACAGCCTGCTGGATGAGCCGTAGAAGTGATAAAAGAACCTTAGTTCAGCTCATTTAAGCTTAAAAATCATTAAAATCATTTTGTTTTTACCTGTCAAACCAAATCTGTGAATATATGAATAGTTAAGCACAATAATGATCAGTTATAAAACAGGAATTAAGGAGAATAAAACTATAATGAAGAAAAAAATACATAACATTGCCCCCCATTCAGAACATTCTGAATTAACAATAACTAAGGAACAGCTGTTGTATTTGCCCAGTTCCTCTGCTAAGATTCAACTTGGGCTATAAAAGCACATTTTTCCCCCCCTCAAAATTGCGGGAAAGCATCTTGCATATTGCTTTGCCTGCATTCAAAGGTAACCACTAATGACAGGCAGTAATTACCCACAGACGGGTGACTCAGCTGCAGAGAAACAGGAACAGAGAAAGGAAGTAAAGGACTGTTGTGTACACACGTATCTGTGCCGATGTGTGTGCTTAAGTGTGTATGTGTGCATGCTGGGCTCTGACTCAGCAAATCCACATGGGTCTCAGAGGCAGCTGACTGTTTTATTACCTAATCCAGTTTAGGAGATGAATCTGGCCCATAATCTAATATTCTCATAAACGATTCCCTCCTTATACATGAATCTCTGACCTTAACTATAACCGTAGCTTGCAGGCTACAGCAATGAAAAGAGCAGTCACACCAGGGAACATACATAGATATATGCCTCTTGTTTAATAATTGCCACAGTGCTTAATCAACTTATTGCTCACATTCTACTGTATCCTTAAAATGGCTTGGCATTTATATTACTTAAGAGCAACAATTTAAGGGTGGTGCAAGGTGGCTGGTTTGTGCCTCTGTCAATATGATCCCAAACTGTTTCAATACTCGCAAGGTTTAGGCTGTAGGGAGGAGAGTCCATAACTAATAGTGTTCCACTGTGCGTCTGTGGTTTTTTTTTGTCTATCTGGGTATGCATTGGCAGTGTGTTTGGGATCCTGCAAAAGAAAACTGTTGGCAATCGGATGCTTTCCAGATGGCATTGCATGGATGATATGCAGCACCAAACCGTGACAGAGCCTCCACCATGTTTTAAAGATGTAGATGCTAGTGTACCTCTCTCCTGACTACCTCTGTAGTCTTTACTCCATAAAATCTTTTGCCGCTGATTTTCAGTATAATTCTAAAGTTATTTGGCATATCGTAACTTTTTCTCCTCGTTTTGTTTTCTTAACATTGGGTTCTTGACAGCCAACCATCCACTGAGACCATTTCTGATGAGGTACTTCTTCTTTTGACTTCCACTTGTCCAGTTTCCTCAATTTTTTAAGGACACATTGCACATCATGTTGGGATATTCCCATTTTTTGCTTATGGCCTAAGAGGTCTTTGAGAATCACCTTGTTGATACAAAATTATTTACTCAACTAAAGAAATGGGAACAAATAGATTTTGTAGAAAGCTGTTGGTGCCTAAACATGCCATTTAAAATAGTTTACTAGCTACGTTTGAGTTAGCTGCCTCTTTTTATCCTTGAATGAGTCATAGATCAGTTTTAAGTGGTTTAGTAATAAAACCCCCCCACATAACTATTCATCTGAAAAAAGGCCTTCTAGATTCCTTTATGAAAGATTTTCAGAAAGCCTGGAGAACTATTTGTCAAAATCAATTTAAAAAAAAAAAATACAATAACGTCCGGCTCCTTGGAACTAAATATAAAGAAATGAGTGTTGACTCAAGGCTTTTGCACAGTATTGTATAACAGAAACTATATAATATATATAATATACCTAAGGATTTAAAATTGTAAGCCAGCAATTAAATTAAATATATAAATAGCTAAACACAATCGATAATAGTAGCTGGCTAAAACTGGATAAAAAGTTAATAAACCTGAACTGATAAATATAACTAGAAGTTGAAATAGTGGGCTAGAAGGGTTAACAGTTTCAATGTCTGGATAAAAAAAAAAGGGTAAAAAATGTAAACTGTGTGCACTTAAAATATTGGATAAACAGCTGAAAATGCTAACTAAAGAAGCAAATGACTGATAAACAAATAGGCTGTTTATAAGAAGAAGGGTTGTCAGAACAGCTTGCGAACCATAAGCAATTAATGTTAAGTTCAACATAATCACTAATTGAGTCAGTCATAAGCTGAAAGTAGTCAAGATCCAAATTACTTGGAGTTCAGATAACCACGCTGGAACATGAGAGCTGGTGTTGATGAAGAGGTTCTTGAGTCCATGTGACAGTTCTTCAGGGGGACGTCAGAAGAAAAAAAAAAAAGTTATAAATGAATGCTGATATGAGACATTGCTTTTAATGTCACCTTTCATCTTTCCAAGATCTTCCCCAACCTTCCTCTGTGCCTAATACCACCCTTCAGCCATGAGTCAGGCCACAGCCCTGATCTCTGGGACCACCAAAATACCCAGCAGCGCCTTGAACACGTTCAGCTGGGCACTGGGACTAACTGAGGTGAAAGCTCAGAGAAAATCCCTCAGAGACAGTATGTCATGGATTGTTTCATTTCTCTCCAGCTAATAATGTTAATATTTGCCAGGCAATACTAGAATTTCCAGAGTGCAGGGTCTCTATTTACTCTGTCTGTTAAGCCAGCTACGTTAAATAAAACTGTCTGATATCAGCATGTCTAACTCTCGCCTTCCTCTTCTCATCTATTATTTTCCCCCCTTCTGTTTGAATTTCATCAAACTGATCCTCTCTCTATACTTCTCAGCCCTTTCAAACTCCTCAACATCATCAGACAGCATTCTTTTATCAGTTTATTATTCAAGTTTACTGCAACTCCGACATTATCTGACATGAGAGGCGCAATAATGCAACTCAACCTCATCAGAAACAAGGCAGGCAGCATTCCACGCACTTCAGGAATGTGTGAGACAGAAAGGTACAAATCAGCATGTGAAGAATGGTCACAATGGCTTTTGGAGTTCAGTGCAGAAATGCATAGCAATGACAGTTTCTTCATGCTTTGGCGCATTGCCTTATGAAGCACTGCTTCACAGCATGGCTAACACAAATGGCTAGAAAACTTGAATGGGTTTGTATAGAGCAAATGACTTCTTCAATTTCCATTGATCTGTGTAAACAAACAGGATGAGGACAGGGCCATTGTGTGGCGATAATATGCTGTCTCACAGCCAATGCATATTCCTTTGTTCAGTGCAGAGATAGCTGCACATTTGAATACTTCAATAATAATCAGGAAAGAATCCCACAACAAGAGTGGCAGCTTGGCATCGTGGTTAGACCTCTCTACATTATAACCAACGGTGTCACCAAGTTCAGCCTCACAATGGCTTTTTTGCCGTCCATCCTGCCAGGTAAAAGGCTTTAGAAAGAGAGCTCCATCAGTTCACAGAGTTTATGTAAAAGGAAGGCGAGGATCCACATCAGAGCCTGTATATAAAAGATGGACTTTGCTTCTTTATCTAGATGGTGACGACAAAAGGGAAGAGCACATCATGACTCTTCTGTTTTTTTTTGTTTGTTTTTTTAAAATGGTATCTCATAAAAATCTATGAGAAAACAGCCCTTCCTTGTTCCATGACCTCAGTAAACACTTTCTTGCTGAGCTCCCATTTCTTGGTCTAAATCACCAGAAACTCAACAGAAGTGTAGGCTTCACATCCAGATGTCAGTAACCACTATGTGTTTATGTCCATCTTTTATAAGCAGTCTACAGCCTATTTAGTGTAGATAACATAAAAAAAAATAAGACTCAATATTATAAATGATTCGAAATTTATCTTTAAGGCACTTTATCATACATAAAATGGCCCACCGTAACAAAAGAAAAATGTGAAAACCCTTCCAAAGATACAGAAACCATATTCAAAGTTTTTGGTATGCAATTAATAACAGAGACAATAAAATAAGATAACAATTAAAATAAGCATAAAGTAAGAAAAGTGCCAAGTAAGATGAAAGTTTTCTGTTCTTAGACCTCGTCCTAATTAATTAAAACACAATCATACCTCAGTATTCTTCATTTCAATTTAATTTACTGGGATTGTTAAGTTTAATATTCTTTTGGGCTCAGAAATCCAATATTGACTTTTTGTGATGTACTTGGCACAATGTCTTGAATCACTGCAAATAAACATCTTTCAAAAATAAATGTAAGGAATCTGGTGCTGACTGAAGGCCAACCTTTATATCATTTATAGTATTTTAGACTAAAATAAAATATGATTGTATAGATATTATAACTGGTATGCAGCACAAGTTTTTTTTAATTTTTCTATACAAACATCTTATACCCAGCTGCTACATCCTGATTCAAAATTGAACTGGTTAATTCATGAAAGGCCCAACTCCACAATTCCAAATTTCAAGTCCAAAACTAGAAACTAAATTTGCATCATACTTTGGGATTTGTAAAGCAAGAACTGGCAAAAACAATAAAAATGCTCCCCTGTAACAAGACAAAAAAGTTTCTTGGAGTTGGACCCTTTATGAATTTACTGATTCAGCTATCTGACAACTTCCCCTTTTATCTATGAGTGCACCAGTTTAATGCCTTGCCCAGTGTCCAAAACAGCCGGTGGGAACCAGGCTAGTTTACACCTCCTGAAGCAGCGCAGACATGTGCTACATAACCAAAACAGGTGAAGGCCACAGCACCAGTTGGACAGGTGCACCATGGGGTATGTAGCCTTAGGAAAGTGGGTCTTCCAGTGCTTGGCTACATCACTTCCAGTGGGAAGATGGAGTGTGTAGTCGCTCCAGCGTTTGGACACACTGTAGACAGCTTTCATGGTCCGCCCTTTTTCAGACCACTGGGTGTCACTGGCTGGGTTGCAGTTGAACTCCACCCACTCAGAAGTGAATTCCCCGAGCAAGGGGATATCTCCAGCCTCGGGGTCCACCATGGTGGCTGACAGCTCAGCCCCCTGCACGGCTACATAAATGCCCTCCACCCTGCGCACTTCCTTGACCCAAGGGAGGGAGTATTCGGTGTCCAGGACCACAATGAGACGGGAACAGTGGCCGGCGTTCTTCTCCTTCCACAGCTCCAGCAACTGGGCCAGATGGAAACTCTCACCTCCTACAGTTACAGGAGATTAGATAGTAAGAAGGAGAAAGAAAGAACAGCGCGTACTGGGAATCTATCCTATGACTAGTTTGATTTACCAAACTCTCTGAGAGAGAAACAGTGAAGGTCAGCGAGCTGCTATTCACTTAGTTTCATGTTCAAGGACAATTCATTGGGACATATGGCCATAGATGGACATGGCAGCTTGGCAGGGATCGAACCTGTCAACTATTACTCAAGGGACTGTCTTTAAAATCCCCTGTCATCCCAGCAACAGACACAACGACAAAAACAACCTTAATAGACTGTATATTTATATTTAGTATATTTTGGCAGAGAACAAACATTGAAGGTCTGTTGCCAAATTATTTCTGTTATTCCTAACATCAGTGCTAGGTAAGTAAATAAGTAAATAAATAAATAAATGAGGCTGAGAAAAATAAAATGAAATCCATTTATGGATACAAAGCAGCTTTGCCACATACTGCTTTATATTTAGAAGGGAAAATGGGCTTTTATTCACATATCTAAAACATCAAGCATGAGCCAATTTGGAGAATCTGCTGCACAGCTAAATTTGTATATATGCATCCAGTGTCATCAACAGAGAACTTCCAGACTATTTTGAGGAATCCCAGTGTGGACAACACTGCATCAGTGGGTCGTAATAACCAGAGGGATCCTTTATTTGATTTGAATTTCAGTCGAAGCAACCCCACTTTTTCAAAAATGTCTCCAGTTATCCCCTGAGCATGCCACTGAAAACGACCCTTCAGGATTGTGACTCAGGGGAAGTGATTATGCTTTCGGTGGGGATTTTTTTTTTTCTCTTTTTTTACTATTTGCAGCAGCACGCAGAGATAATACGTCAAGTAATCTCTGAAGAGGAGCTGGAGCTGACACTGTGTTGACCTGCTGTGATTCTCATTTCTGCTGAGGGAACGCTCATGTCACAGTAGACTCTCTGTAACTTTCACAGAATTGTCTCTACTGGAGCCAAACTTCTGTGCCGAGTCCTTCATAGCAATTTCAACTCTTTACGCTTGCTTGTCTGATTCCTTGCAAATCAGTCTGCTTGACTGAGAGAATGGGAAAATGAAAGGAATGGAAATTAGACTGTAATGCAAATGAGACTGCAGTCAGAATACAATATCTACCTAATGCTATCTGAAACAACAGCTCTGTAGTCACTTCTACTTCTGTGTTGATTTTTTTCCCTGTATTTTAACTGATTTACATCTTCGTCAATTATGTGTGCTTAGATGTTAAAACTGCCCGACAGCTTTGAAGAGAGAAAGCTGATATGCAACTTATGATGCACCTAAAATTTGATTTGTGAGGACTGAATGTGTCAAGTTTAATCTTCTCTCAGTTTCCAAAAAAGGAAATAAACAGCAGAGATGTCTGAGAAGGCCAAAACAAGTGATTCTTTTGTTCTACAAAAAGCTTCAAGTTAATGTACAAACCATTTGATCTCATCTAATTTAATGAATTAATAGAGTCTGAACATGTAATGTTTAATAATAAATCAGAATATCTACAAAGAAAGGATCGTTCTCTCTTGAAATGTTGACCTAGGAATTCTCCTATATAACATGGTGAACCCCAATGTTTTTCTTAATTCACATTAGTCTCTTCTGGATCACACTTATGCCATGCTTGCTTGGTAACTAATCAGTAAATCTTCTGTAACAACTCCCAAAGGCTCATCTTCTCATGCTCCTATATCTTGTGGGGTTCCCCATGGGTCTATTTTGGGTCCCCTTTATATATCATTAGTACAGTAGCCCTTGAGGAAAAACACTGAGCTAGTTTTCACTGCTACCTGCCACTTGAGGTCTTGTCTGACTGAAGCTAGGAACTGGATGTCCAAAAACTTTCTAAATGATTTACTGAACGACTATAAAACTGAAATAATTATAACTTCCCCCACCTCCCCCACCTAGCACTAGCAACACCATTGGACTTTCATTTAGTCTGAGTCATCAGAAAAAGATGTCTTCAGAGAAGCTTGCAACCTAGGGGTAAACGCAGACTCCATGTTCTTTTGATAGATATCAAGCTGCCTAACTCTCTCCAGGTTCTTTATCAGTTTTTAAATGTTCATTTATCAGTAATTATGAATTCCGATACCAATATATCTGAAAATAGCCAAATATATCAGTGCTCCGATGCATTGGGACTCTGGATATATTGGTTAGGCTCTATTAATTATGTATTCTCTTTGCTGAATGGTGTTTAAATATCCCCTGGATTTATATACTGAAATATCTGTAGTTGTAGCTGGTGAAGTTGAAGCTGTATACTCACGTGGATGCATTCTTTTTATTTGCCTCACTAGTACATTTAGGAATTAAATGAATGCGAATGGACTATGAAGTATGACCACTTTCCAAGACTTAAAAACATTGAAAAATAAAGCAATGACAACATGGATCTGTGGCCTTCACCTGACAGAGCCCAGGACCCGGAGCCTTTGTGCGTGTGCCCACTGTAGAATATCAAATAGGTGTCATGTCGTGGTCCGTCTGCCGTACGAAGCTCCAGAAAGTTGCGCAACTTTGTAAGTACAGCCTCCAGGGTGACACCGCTAGTAGAGTAGTCACAGCCGAATGTCTGAATCATGTGGTGGGAGAAGAGGCGCTGGATGTTGTTCAGCATGCCTGTGGAGCGCAGATTCAATAACTCCACCTGCTCAGGTGGTAAGAGAGTGGGCTGGCCACCAGCGCTGGGTGAAAGAGAAAGATGAAAGGCTGTGAGAAAAGACTTGTTGATGTTTATCTTTTTTTATCTACTCAGAGGGAGGCTCAAGTTAGGTGGCTTGTCAGCAGAAGGGGAGGGTGGTGGGGGGTGGTGTGTACTTATTTATCTACTTTCTGAGTGAGAAGTTGATAGATTGACATACCAGGGTGGAGTAGCTGTCTCCCTTGTTGGGGAGAGAGGAGACAGAGAAGAGAGGATAAGAGGAGATGGGGGAATAGGAGATGCAAAAAGTACCAGCGATGGATCGCTACTGGAGGAAATGACATTAGCCTCAGGGATGAGAAGGAAATAAAGAATGAAAGCAAATAAAAACGTAGCAAAAAATGAGATGGTACAAAGGAGAACAGAGTAGGATGACAAAAACAGGTTAAATATATACTCATACTCAATTTATAAAAGCACCATTCTTACTCTTAATAAGGGCGATTTTCCAAACACAATTTCATAACACGTTATTAACTAGGGATTAAATCAATATCAAATAAGTCATATCACTCCCTCTGCCATGTGATTACTAATTCGCTCCTGCCAAGCATGTTTTCACTGAATCATGAAAGAGCTCTGAACAGGTTCCCCCACGAATATGAATTACCAGAGTAATTATAAATAAAGTGACCAAAGTTGCTTCCCTAAATGAAGGAGTTTGTTCACACGTAGGGGGAGACTGAAGGGGCAGATTGGCACAGATGCTGTGCCGTTCTGTTGTTGTGAAGTGAGAGCGAAACTAACAATTTACTGGAGTATCTACTTTCCTACCCTCACTTACAACCATAAGGTCTGGGTAGTGAAACAAAGAGATTGTGGATGTAAGAGGTGGAAATGAGCTTCCTCCATACCTCAAGGGGGCCACAGGGAAGAAGCAGGACACATGGATCATTTCTTGGCTTGCTTGGGAATACGTCTGTGTTGTCTCAGAAGACGTATAGGATGTGGCTGCAGGTGGGGTCTCTGCCCCAGATAATTGGCAGAAAATGGGTGGATAGATGGACCAGAATACCATACTGGTAGACGGATATCTTGCAGTGTAATTTCATAGGATCTCTCTATTGTATATCAATATTGTGGGCAGCTTATTGCACTACTTTTGTTACTAGCACTGTTAAATGCAGTACAACATACATTATTTTTATTTCCATTGGAGAAAATAATTTTTTCATAACAAATTTATTTGGAAAATCATTGTGTCTTTTTGGAGGATTCCATGTGTATACCTACGGATGAGGTAATTTTATAAAAGTGAGAGTGGATACAGGTTACAGAAAGTAAGCTGTGAAACACAGAGAAAGAATCCATATACCTATGAAACAGCTTTCTACAGTGTCTGCGGGCTCGAAGTTATTCGAAAAGTCATAAGTCATTCTTGCAAACACCTGCATACATCAGCCATCATATTATGCCGCGTGCCCACGCTTTCCCCTTTAACCTGCCAAGGGGAAGTTTATCGAATAAACGCCTGAAGAGTGATGCTTTTGTTTTTACAGCTATGAGACAAATAAATGGATGTTATCGGTTGACAGCGAGGCAGTACTCCTGTCCTCAAAGGAAGTTCGATGAACAATTACCTTAATGATGATAACAATTGAGGCTAGCTATAAAAACACACTACACCTGATCAGAAAATGCAGAAAATGCAACCTGAGCATGACTTTGTGAGCTCATCATTTCCCCCAAACCCATCTAATCTTTTTAGATCTCATGACGCCCAGGAGAGTAAGGGCCTGTGATTTGAGATTCCAACCACATCTTCCCCTGTGACACTCTCTCTTTCATCCTTAAAAAAAAATCCAATCCTTTCCTCCGTAGCCCTTTCACAGCTTCACCTCTCCCTCCCCTTTCTTTGCTATCTCTGTCCATTTTTTTCCCTTTTAACCACCACCTTCTTTCAAAGTTAACAACATCACCCCTCCTCTTTTGTTTATCTTCCTGTTGTTTCACCATCGCTGTTGTTGCATGTGTGCCTCGCCTTTTCACCCATATCTCGGTAATCTCCCAGAGGGAATCTTGTCATTGTGAAAACATGATCTGCAGCCATCAAACAGTCGATTATACTCTGCTGCATTCTCATCATGCTCCAAGTCCTCCCTATGGATCCTGCACATGCGGCCTTGCATACAGAGCATCTAAGACTCCAATACGACATGGGCCAGCATTCAAAATCTCCTAGACCGTTAGACTCTACTAAGATTGATATCCCATTTAACCGAAAAAGCTAACTTTTAACTAAAAGGTTCAATAATTCAATAATTACATAAGAAAAAAAAAACCCAAACAGGATGGCTGAAGAGCTCTTGAATGTGGAAATATTTATAACTGATGGCTAGCTTTTGGTGTTTAAGATGATGAGGCATGGCGGCATCTTCAAAAATAAAGTGATTAAGAAAAAAATGCATGGTCAACAGAGTGGGCTGTGGTGGAAACATCAGATGCGGCTAACAGCAAACGGGTGCATCTGAATAACTTGGTATGCTGAGGAGGGATCGGTGGAATGATCCCTCAAGGGCCCAAGCATTAGCGCTATGTTTATGCAGTTATTGGCCTATTTATCCCATTGGTTTTTTGTTAAGTGAGGAGAACGTTCGGAAGAATGATCATGTTTACCACTCCTGGTGAGAGTGGTAAAGGCTTTGACATCGGCTGAGTGCGTCTGAATGTGGAAATGCTCCATCGCTGCATTTTGCTCGGGTTTACTGTACATGCAGTACGTGGAGATTAGTTGAGTATGCTGAGCATAGCTTTGCTTACCTGGCGGTTAAGGAGAAGCTGTATGTTCTCAGTATGTGGTGTCATTTGAAACCCAAAGTTCACACAAGTCTTTATGCTGTCATGTAGAAAACAGCTTGTAAAACACCATTTAGCAGTAATAACTTGAACTAATGTTTTTCAGTACGATTTTATCACTCTCTCATATCGTTGTGGAGGACGTTTACTGCTGTGCTTGGTATCACTGTCCTGTTGCGTGATCCAATATATGCCAAGCTTTAATTGTTGGACACATTTGCTCACATTTGTTTCCAGCATGCTCTGATAATACACAGGAGTTCAAAGTGACTGTACAGCAATTATTATTTGATCAGCAACAATCAACAAGCAGATCAGTCCAAGTTTCTAGTTGACGATTGTCATTTGTAACAGTTTGATTGTATTTTTTTTAACTTTCAGCTGAAATTGAAAAAAAATAATAATAATAA